>NC_081406.1:421291740-421596740 GCF_030272615.1 Cryptomeria japonica | reverse complement strand
TTTAAAGTTTTTCCTTTCTAAAACGTATAACTCAATAAATTCGTTATTTTAAAATTAGCTATCAATTTAACTCGCTATAACATAATAAAGCGACATTTTTAAATAAATGACTAATCTAATGCAAGAGTCTTGTCTATTCAAATTTCTCAACTACATATGCGTAAATGTTACAAATGCGTAAATGAGTACACTAACCCCAGTTAAATACCTTAAGCTAGCTACAATCATAATTTAAAGCAAATCTCTTTAATTACTGATCAATCGTATAAAAGAAACTTCCTATTTAAATTTCTATATCTCTAATGTGTACATTTAATCATAATTTTAAATTTAATACTTAGGATAACATACCTCACTTACCTCGCGCAAGGCACGCAAATCGAGGAAGTCCTCCAAGTCTCTCGACACGCATCCCAATAAAATGCAAGCTCCACGAATCCACGCATGATGCTCACCTAACCATGGCTAAGGCAAGACGAGAGTTATATGACCACTAATTCCAAATTCCAAAGGAGGTGAACCTTGCCCTAAGCGGTGTTGTACCTGCAATCTCCTGCACCCATGAATTCATACAAGCATGCATATACAAATACATATTCAATGAAGATGTTAGCTCAAGATTTATCACAAGGGTTAGGAACAATTGCATTTACACGAGAATCGATGCAAAAACACAATAATAAGTATGCTTAGTTTATTTATATTATCTAAACTACACATTGCATATCGGTTAATCTACCATTCGAGAATGCCACATAGGAAGTCAATCAAGGTTAAACGGGTTTTAAAAGTCCGACTAGGGTATGGGCATTACACTTCATATTTGTTCAATGTTATATTAGGAGAAAGGTCATGAATAAAGTGCATAACATCATATTTCCTGATGGATTCCTTAAATTTTTATCACTTTTGTGCTATTAGGATTTGGTCTTGTTGATTCTCTATTTATCCTAAAACCCTAAACCATAAGTCTTTTGCAAACAAGACTGAATAAACCTTATATGCAAGCTATGAGATTTATTTCACATTTGATCAATGACTTGTTTAACTGGCAACTTGTTTTAAGTTGCCAACTAAAGGGTCCTTATGTCATAGTTTTACCAACCCCATTTCCTAGTGACTTGTCTCTTTAGTTACCTTTGTTTATTTTGAGCCACAATGTTTAATTATTCCTAATCTTGATTGGATGGTTAGTGTTGTGTTGTGGCCCCTCAAACATTAGCTAATTAGAGACCTTCACTTTCATGCCAGATGTCTGATTAGGTCTTAGGGTCCGCAAAACAATTTACCCTCATGGCTAGCATTTAAGATTTGAATTGATGATCTTATGGTTATTGTTCACTCATAAAGAAGATCCTTGTCAAAAGAGATACACCCATGGTTCCATGATCACCGTCCAATCAAGAGGTGGACCCAAGCATTTATTTCTCAACACATAAAATGAAATCTAATGACCATGATTGCATTGTGGCAAAGGATGATGTTAGAGTTGTCAAGCCTTTATGACACCACTGGCTGTTGATCTGAAAAGGACCCATTGAACGATTATAGATGTGTCAAAGTGAGATGTAAACTTTTGATTGGTTCATGCCCATGTGCTACCAAATTTGTCAAAGATGGATTATCCCCACAAAGCCATAAAATTGTGACATGTGTCTAGTGGAGCCCACTGTTTTGAAAGGAGGATTAATTAAATAATGTAATAGTTATAGTATATGTATTTCAATTAATCTTATATGTCAAAATTTGTGTGTTCATGAAGAATCAATTGAAGAGATTCAAATTCCAAAGAACGATTAACTTTATGCAGTGAACAAACATGAATTGCAATAAATTTGACATGAGTGGAGTAGTTAAAATTCTTACTATTCTAAGCACATAAGTATATATTCAGGTTCATTATGCTTGATAAAATAATTTATAATTGCTACAATTTAAAGAATTGAGTTTGGGAGCTTGTGCATAAAGATATTTATGAATAATGATGAATAGTAAATACCCAACAGATACTGAGAGGGGGGGGTGAATCAGTATAGACAAAAACTTTCACAACAAATTAAACAACAAAGACTGTACTAACCGGTAAACAACATCACCGATCTAAATCAAGGCAGTACCGATAAAACACAGTGACTGTAAAAGTCATGAACCGGTAACACTTAAATCTTCACAAAACCTAATAACTCATTTCCATTTCACCCATATGCTTAAAACCGAATATCCCATTTCCACTTCACCCATATGCTTAAACAAGTAACACATCAGAAATATAACGACCACTGGATCAACATGCATCACCACTTAACAGGAAAACACTAAAACATCACATGAAAAAGCATCACACATGACAGGCTGATTTTTCACGTGGAAACCCAACTCGGAAAAACCATAGTGGGGATGAATACCCACAAGTTGTTCTTGAACTCTTCTGAAGTCCACTCTGTTAGGAGCCTAGTCCGGTTAAAGACTTTACAATAGGTTCTGCTAGGAACCGATCCTGCTAGGGATCACCCGGTTAAGGGATGGCTAAATACCCGATTAAAGATTAAAACCCTGTTAAAGGTTACCTCGCAAGAGGATTTGAAGAAATCAATGATTTTGAGTCACCCTGTTAAAGGATTTACAAAAAGCCTGTTAAAGCTACCTGGTAAAGGGATTTTCCAACTGCTGAAATGGTTAGAAGTCAACAGGTAATACACTGATCTGATAACAACACTTAATGCCAAGGCAGATCCACTTTAGTTCCTTTACATCTATAGTCACACTCTGTAGATCTCTACTCACTGCACTGGTCTCGAAAGAATCAAGTATCTCTTCACTTGGATACACACATAACATTTGCCAACAACTTCACAATGCAAATCATCATTGACCTTATAGATAATAATTAGGTCGGTAGCCAAAACCTAAAACCCTAAGCATCTAGGTTATCAATACAGTCGGTCAAATCCTGATCATTTAATCACATTGCATAGAGTAAAACAATCTTGAACAAATCTCAAGAAATTCTCCATCGTTCATTCTTCACCACTTCTAGAAGTTGATAACCCATCACACGCTCCCCACCGTTTGCTAAGATTTTGCACTTTCCCAAGGTGGATAGAATCAATCTTCTTCATGCAAGATCCTCAAGGAGATTCTTCATGTGTACAAGGATGACGTGGCAACATGATCTGATCTTCATTTTGATGCTAACTCATCACAGGATGTCATTGGTTGAATCACACAGACTTGGAATGAATCAACCAGAAACCCTGAAGCCGAGACTACCAACTGGTAGTCATACCCCGATACAAAATTTGCATATACCGGTTCACATTTCAACATACTGGTTCACCTTTTTGCATATACTGGTTCATATCATCATACCGGTTCACTTCATATCATCATACCAGTTCACTTACCAGTTTGGTTACTTCAATATAGTAGTTCATACTTTAGCATATTGACATCAATGATAACATACACCATCATGTCATCAAACTCTGCACATATGGCAACAGATCTAGGGTTTCCCAGCAGAAATTGGAAGGTGACTTAAGCTGAACTAAAAGTGATCAGTGCCCAAACAATTTTTGAGCTTCCACATTTTTTCTTCATTTTGTTTTCATTCCTAAGGGTTTAAAATGGGTAGAATTATGTTCAAATTGAGTTTAGTGAAATTATAGCTAGGCTTTGTCAAAACCCAGTTCTATTGTTTCTTGTAATTGCAAAATGAGTAGAAGAGCACAAAGTAGGAAAAAACCCCCTCCTAGAAAAATAGATGAAGACTTGATGAAAAAATTGAATGGGAAAATGTTCCCACATAATGTTCATGGCTTTGGGGGTTTAGATGATATCTTAATAGGCAACCTAAATGGTGCGAGGGATGTCATTCTTCCAACGATGGGATGGAACCTGTTTGATCACTTCCATAAGAAAAGAGACATGAAGAGCCTAATGTGAAATGCATGGGCACTTTATTTGGGCAAGATCACTTTTACAAATGTGTTTGTAGATGCAGATTTCATGAGATTGATATTTTAGATATATGATCTTGATAAGAAAGAAATTCTTGCAGTTGATGGTAGAGTAGTGGTAGACACTGACAAGTGGGAAATTGTTGGGGAATTTGGTTTGAATAAGGGAGCATCTGTCAACCTATACCCCCCAATATTTGAATATAATTTTCAAATACACAATAAGTTGTATAGGACAATCTTGATTCCTAGGTTTAAATAGAAAGATGCAAACAAAAAGCTAGTCAAGACATCTCAATTTTAGAGAGAGCCATTTGAAAAAAATTACTTTTGAGGACATTTTTATGAATACTTATTATGGCTTGTGCCAAGTTATGGAGATAGATTCTCAAAAAACAATGCCAGTGGGAATGATGTCTATAGCGACAAAAATGCAACATCCCATGAAGAATACTGAGCTTGATTTTGCTGAATTTTTAGAAGAAGCAATGAATGAAAGTTTTGTTAAGGAAAAAACAAATTTGATAAAATTTAATTTCAATTGGTATCATCTCATATACCATTTATTCTTTTTTATAGGATTAAAGTTGTGGGATGAAAAGTTGAAAATAAAAATAATAGTAATTAGGGAAGGAAGTTGTTGGTACAATGTTGGACTTGCATATGGGATATGCATTGTCCTATTGTACATTTTTTTACTTTTCAAGAATATTTTGTACAAAAGGTCAAAGGTTATTTTAAGGTTCCCTTAGAAAGGATTCCAAGACTAGTAATTTATTTTCTTAGACCAGTTGAGAGGAGTAAGGATCTTGGGATTTCACACAATTATGGAGACTTCTTCCTCCACACTAGTACAACTATAATTAGGGACTATGGTACCCCAGTGACACCTCATGTCCTACCCAATTTTTTTCCATTGAAAATTGCATTCCTTGAAGTCATTTGGAATCTTGATTGAATGGATCGTGCCAATTTCAGAAGACAACATAAGTCTTCCTTGTTCCACACTTAATGTAGATTGGTATATTTCCATGCAAAAATGAAGGAAGCATTGAAAAAATTCTATGTACTTCTAAGGAAGTATAAGATGAGCTACGAAGATCTAATATAATATAACCTCGAGGGTTTTATGAGGACTCTTATGCCCTCATTCACACATTTCAATAGAATAAATAAAGATATTACAAGAAATTGTCCAACTATTGAATTAATAAGTGAAAGAAGAAAGAAATGGAACATGGTCCTAAGAGTTGAAGAGTTAAGAAGACATGGGGATCCAAATTTATCTATTTTGTTTGATGATGAGATTGATTATTGGAAAAGAATTGAAAAAAAAATTCATGTTTGTATAGGAACTTTTGAAAAATGAAATTATAAAGGTAGACAAGCAACCTCAAGTTTTAGAAGAACCCTTAACAAAAAGGTAGAAGGTACTCGAAGTGCCAAAGAAGGATACCTCACTAAAGATTATAGTTTTGGAAAGGTTGAAAGAGTTAATCAACAATAAGAACAATATGTTGGGTCTCCTCTTGTCATCTTTCCCATAGATCAAGTTCAAAGTCACATAATTCCTGTTAGATTAGAAGATAAATCAATTGAAAGTTTGTAGTTGGAAGATGATGCAATTGGTGATGTTAGAGAAATTATAAGTACATAGTTTGTAAGTGATGGAAATTTTATTAAGACACAAGAGTTTAGAGATTTTGTTTTCTCATCAAAAAGAGAAGAATATGATAAAAGGGTCAAGGAAGAAAAGAAAAGAGTCATCATCATAGTGATATCAATTTGATGAGAGAGTTAGGAATAAGTTTAATGTCAATGTTGGTGATATGACAATTGAGAAAGCAAAATAAATTGTCAAAGATGTCAGAATGTTATTATTGCCAAGACGGGATATAGGTATTGTTATGATGTTCCATGTTGCAAGTAGTGAGAGTAAAACTATGTTGCAAAGTGAGGAGTAGATTGAGAAGGAGATGTTAGGATCAAGTTTTAATCCAAATTATAGATTATGGTCTATATGGGCTTCATCCTCTCCAACATAGAAACCTGATTTGTTCCAAAGGTATGATCAATTTAAAGTTAGTGCTATGGTAAAAAGAGTTTCTGATACATCTTCCCAAGAAGTTGTAAACTTGGCAGTCAATACAATAGAGCTTAGCAAAGCAGTTACACTCAATTTTAGAATGATCATGAGTAAATAAAGAATTATTTTATGGAATTAATTATTGAAAATCAAGCTTTGAAAAGGTGGATTGCTGTCTTGAAGGTAGGGAGTGTTCTTGTCATTGAAAAGCTGAAAGGGAAGTGTTGATTTATGAAATTAAAGAATTGAAAGATAAAATTGAAGACGAGAAGAGAATAAAATCTTCTCTTTCAAATTCAATCAAAACATATATCATTGATCATAGGGTAACAACAATAAATTTGAAAATTGATGTTGCTTACAAAGCTTACTATGACCTAATGGCTATTGAGGTGAGACATAAAAATGTTGATCAATTGAAACCAATTAGAGATAAGTGGTTGCTTAGGACTCAATTATTGATTGATTTTATCAAGAGGTTAGCTAAGGTAGTGGTGAAACCACCAGAGTTGAGGGGGACATACAATATAGTTAAGGTGCTTGAGGAGGTAGTGACATTTACCATGGGGTTTGAAGTGCAATAGAACAAAGATTAAAGGCCATGTAATAGGTAGAATGCACTCTCATACCTATCATAAATGGTGATCAAGGTAAAAGAAGAAATCAATTCTTTATTGTCAAAGGGTGAAACAATGGTGTACAAAGATGATGAGTTGAAGATTGTGAGAATGAATGAGCCAATATATGAGATTTATGCTTTTGAATATACTTGTGGAAAATTTCAAAAGAATTCAAGGTCATTACTTGATTCTAAATATGTTGTAAACATGGACAAACTTAAAACTATGTTGAAGAAACTGTGGCCAAGTGATGAAGTGTTTTTGAATTGACAAGTTGAGTTTGGTCTCGATGAGGATGAGCCTTGATCCTATTTCTAGGTTGAGAATGAGATTTTGAGTTGATTTGGGAAATAACATTTCTATCAAACGAACAAACAACCTCAATTCTCACCTCCACAAGTTTGCACCAAATAAAAGAAGAATTATATTAGTAGCATATGTCAAGGACCAATTTTCTCTTTTGATTATGCATCTTTCCTTTTTCTATTTTCTAATCTCATCATTGTTAGGATAAATTGTAAGTTGTTTCTATCATAAAAAAATAGTTAGGGCTCATGGTTGGAAGCTTGTTGCTCTCTTATTTTGTTATAAAAAGGAATTCCAAGCTATTGAATAGGGTTCCTTTCTTTGATACTTTGGGGTACGATTAGGTTCCTTTCTTGTAATTTTGCATTGAAATTTGCAGACAATGTTTTGTTAAGAAGTTGTAGAAAAAGGAAATCATATCATAAATAATTGGAGTATTTTCTAAAACATATAATGAAATGGAATATAGAGTTTGTGGTGAAATTTTCTCCTATGTGATGAATTGATTCTTTTGAAGTGGTGAAGCAATTCTTTGTTATTTAACAATTGTGAGTTACTTTACAGTTATATTCTAGTTTTTTAACTTTATTCTAAGGGAATAATTAAAATGTTTTGAATTAGAATATGGGAATTTAACATGGTCATTTAGGATCTTGAAGAAGAGTTTAATCATAAACATTATTGGAGGTTTAGTGTAATGCAATATATCAATTAAACTCATACGTTTTATCACTTGCATGATATGATTGTTCTTGTTTTGATGGACTAGACTCTATAGCCCTAATAAGGCACTGATTAGTGAAGTTCTCAGTAGGATCACAAGGAATCCTTTATATATAAAATAAAAAAAATAATCTTTATTTTCATGTTCTATTTTTTTTAGTGTAGCATCATGAATTATAATTGGTCTAATTTACACCTCATGTTTTTGCTCCTACTTTAGCATGTCCTATCTCCGTCCCCTCTTTAGGTTTGTTTTGACCCTATTCTCCAACTTTGATGTCATGAACAACATTTAGTGAACCCCATATTGGGGGCCCCTCTCCCATTACTCTTTGTATTAGGGACCAGGGCACCCCAAAATGCCCTAGTCCCCATTAAATAGGCCCCAATTTAAAATGGGATAGGTTCTTTATCTCTTTGATGGCTTCTGGTATCTGTGGCTACACATGATTGTTGGAGGTTGGCCTACTCAGTAATTTATATTGGGAACCCTATATAAAGACATCCTATCAAGCATCTTTAGAGATTCAAGGTTGTTGGAATCAATGAACACTGAGAGGGGGTTCAGTGTTATGCAATTTATAACTTTCTTGAACTGATTCTTAAACCACTTGATGTAAATGAATAAAAGTAAAGTGCAGAAAATCAATACACACAAGAACAAAACCATAACATCAAAATTTTTACGTGGAAAATCAGAAAGGGAAAAACCATGATGGGATTAAGACCCACAATATTAAAATACTATGATCAGAAGTATAATAATATTACAAGGGGAATGCACATGCATTCATGCACACTACCTAGAGATCATTGTTCAAATACAAGAGAGGGCTACAACCTCCAGAGGACTCATTGTGCTACAAATGATTACAAATAACAACATGAATGCTTGAACTGATGAATAGCATCTAGAAATGCCAAATTGCAATTCCAGTTAAGCACAAAGTGTCTTTCTTCCACTATTTTGGCACACTGCTCTGTTCTACTATTCTGTCATACACCAAAGCATAAATCCATAGATAGCGCATGTGAAATTGTGCACACATACTCTACAATATTCACACACCAACATTGATCACCAAAATGATCATATAGATCGGTCTTATATATCCACATCACCTGATTTAGGTCACCAACATGTCCATGTGGGAGATTGTTGGACATTTTTTCTACTAGGTTATGTTGTTGTCATTAATGTCAACATATTCCTGTGATTTGCTTTGATGTTTGTAGATTGGAAATATCTTATGATCGGGTTTGCAGTTTTGTTTTGTTGTATTGGTGCTTTGTAGAGTTTGGTATTTCCTTTGGTATATTTTGGTGTGATTAGATATTGAGCTGCGATTTTGAGATATTGTTTGGGCTGGTATTGTGTATCCTCCTTTTAGATGGATCATGATTTGGTGCTCCACAAGTTATCTTTCTTCGTGACAGTTGCTAATTGGCTGTGTTCTTGAGTTTCAGTCATTGACAAATGAAGATTTGATAAGAGGTATTGGTGCAGCTATTATTGATGATTCTAATGTGCTTGTTGGTGTTTCTTAATTGTGTCCTATTTTTTTTGATGATCTGCATTGATTGTTGTGCGAGTTTTTGGCAGTTTTCATAAACCGGTGATGTTCTTCGTGTTATGTGATTTTTCTGGTGGTGTAGCGTGTTGCAGTTGTTCTTGGCATAATTTTTGGTGGAGTTGAGCATTTGGCAATTTGAATTAGGTCCATGTTATGTCATGTAAATCATTATATTGATTCGGTGGTCGATCTTTGTATTGTGTAATGTAATTTTGTAATTGTGAGTTAAGGGTTTAGCCAACCTTGTTGTCAAGGTTGATGATTTATATATATGTGATATTGTCATGTAATTTGGTGGCCGAGGTTGTGTCCACATTATCAGAGAGAGGTTTATGTGTGAACAAGGATTCATCCTTTGGTATTGTGATTGAGCAAAGATTGGTGTTGCAGGACAAACATTTGTGCTTAACCGGAACTGTCATCAGGCATTTGGATATTATATTTTGTAGTTCATTTCTTCTAGATTATAGTCTAAATCTTGTTGTAAGTTAGTGAGACTTCCCTGAGGGTTGTAGGCTCTCAGGTCATTATCTTTTGAGCAGTGAGCTCTAGACAGTGTGCTTGTATTCATGTGCATTCCCCATCATAATATTTACACATACTACCTGCAGAGTATCATCTTACTATGGGTAGGTTCCCACAGTGGTTTTTCCCTTAGCTGGGTTTTCCACATCAAAATATTGGTGTTGTGTGTTGTGTCTTCAATTTTCTTGTCTTTGTTATTACTATAGTTTATCATATCTATATTTGTGGTAAAGTTTATAGATCTAGTGAAAACTGATTCATCCCCACCCTCTCAATTTTCTTCATTGGTGTTGCCAACAGTCGGCTCCAAAAATATTTACAAAACATGAAACATGTAGAAATAAATCAGCTCAATCTGACTAAAAATACACATGCGGACCAAAAAAAATTATACACTTCACATATGTTGGCACAACCACCTATAACTTGAAACCAATCAACAAAATCATCCCAAAGATTCCACATAACATGCTACACCGCAAATCACACAAATAACCTTTTCTTCTTGAAATACCCAATACTAGATCATACATCTTGCATGAGAATCCATACCAAAGGCTAGGATTTTGGACAAAGCAATTATAATCATTGAATCGACTACCTCTTCCACCACAAACAAAAATATACACCCAAAATTGAGTTCTACTCAATGTACTCGAACACTATGTTCCACCTTCTAGATTTAAGCAAAATAGACTTCAAACTTCTAGTAGAATGATTCTACATATTCTAGATGATGCTTTTGATCTGAGTTTCCATCAATGACAACCTCAAAACAATCCTCAAACACTTATCTCTTCCAAAATAGTGTCTCTTGCTAACAATCTCCCCCTTTGGCATTGATAGCAAAACTTGGTGAAAAATGACACTATTAAACCAAAAATGTCATACATTATAAAAGTTTAAAACTTCAATTCTAATAGGCTCCCCTTGAGAATATACATCATTTTTCACTCCTCTCTCCCCCTTTGACATCAATGGAAAAGGTAGGTAACCTCTCAAAAATCTATGTACAAGTGTATACACAACATCTTGCAAAATTTGAAGATGTCTGCAAAAATAGACTACAGGGACTGCAAGTGTTCATCCCAACCTTTCTTCAGGTTCTCCAAAATGTTGATGAGAACACTAAATAGGTATGCATGCATTTATTCTTTTTTGAGATATGAAGGAACACTCTCATTTAGTAGATTCATGGCATCCTAATAACTGCTAAGTAGAATATCCAACCATGGAGTGATTAGGTTCCTCAACTCTCCCACTCTACCAACTATTTTATCCTTCTCTTGATTTAGGATCTTGATTATATCTAGTACAACCATCACCCGAGCTTCATAATGGTTAGCAAAAATGGCCTGGGGGGCATAGGACTGAGATATATTGACTAGTTGATCTTCACATTCTCTGATCTTCTTATCAATCTCTATAGTGAACTTTGGCAATAGAAGACATGAATTGTATATTTTTCCTCCTTTGTTCAATGCCTCTTGAATTCCCTTCACACCAATAATAAAACTGATCCTATCACCTTCAACCATTCTCAAAACTGTCCTTAACTTTATTGCATTGAAATGGTTTAGTACTTTTACATCTGCAACTTTCTCTAGAGATTCAAAATGAGAGTTCACTAACTTAGTCATACTTCTCAGCTTACCGGAGGATGAGTCAAGTGTGTCTTTCTTAAAAGATGGTAGAATTTTCTCAAGAACACTTGTAGCCAAAGATATAAGCTCTTTGTCCTCAGTGCTGGACTTAAAAAAGTCTTCATTGGCTTTAGTGTAGGATATTGCTGTAAATTTGAGTTCTTGCATAGGATATAAGGAATTAAGATTGATAGGCTCTTGGATGAGATCTGTGTCACTTATAATTTTCTTTCCCTTTTTAGATTCCACAAGGTCTCTTGCAACCAGAACCTATTCAACCTTGTCTTCATCCTTCTCCTTCTCTTCCTTCTCTGTATCCTCTCCCTTCTCATTACCATCCTCCTCAGCTCCCTTCTCTGATTCAATAGTCATTACCGAAGGATTCTGAGCTGCTTCACTAGAGTCTGCAATCTTCTAACAATCATCAATCTCATTTGTAGTAGCAACATGATCAGTTGTCCGTTCATCCAGTTTTACAACATTTGGCTCATCTCCTATGGATGGCATCCCAAGGACTTCTAGAATAGACTTTTAAACTATTTCCTGAGATTTATAAGGAATTACATCATACTCATACTTTTTAAGTATTTCCCTCAAAATTTCTCGTGTCTCTTTGTGTACACCCACATTCTTGTCAATCATTATTTTATTCACTCTAGTTTTGCTTCTAAATCTTTATTTATTTTCCTAAAGAATTTTGGCAACTTCTGTCTTGACAATTACAGGACAGAGTTGCACTAGTTCATATTCCCTTATTCTCTCCTCTTCTATCCTATCAATTTCTTTGCTTAAATCCAAAATATCATACAGACTTTTAGGAATTTCAGATGCAATTTCTATAAGTGCCTTGCTATACTTATTTAGATGTGCAATTGTAGCCTCTTCTAATGATCTCTTCTCCTTTTTATCCAATCTATCATAAAATTGAGAAAGAAACTTAAGATTACCTTTTTCTATTATTGCTTCCTTTACTTTCTTAAGAGTTATGATGGATTATTTAGATTCAGCTCTTGGCTTCTTTCTAGGTTGACCTTCTCCGAAAGGTTGCATCTTAACAACCCTGGCAATAGTAGCACTCTTATTGACTTTTCTCACTGCTTCCTCTGATTTAGTTTCCTCTTCCATAGTGGCTACCACATAAACTCTTCCTAGTTTCTTTTTCTTCCTCTTCTCATCCCCACCAGATGGTTTGGGTTGAGGCTTAGGTGGAGGGATAGGCTTTTGAGCACAGGAGGAAGGTGTTGATTTCCTTGCTAGCCTTGGCTTCAGGGAAGGAGTTTATGGCTTGGTATTCTTTGGTTTGACCATATCTTCTTCTTTCAATATGTTCCTCTCTCTCACTCTTCAAACAACTGGTATTAGAGCCTAGGTCACATATTCAAACCCCCTCACTTGCATAGGGGGGATTGTTGCAAGGTGTGTGCCCTTGGTCTCCTTGTGTTGTACAGTGCAGCACTCAGGTTTGTGACATGGATTAACCACCTCCTATGTGTTCTATAAGTCTATTGGTTTTATCGAGCATTAAAAAGTTGATATTTTGGTGCAATAACAATCGTACTTCTAACAAGTAGTATCAGAGGTTGGGTCATAGGTTCAAACCCCCTCACTTATGCTGGGAGGGATTGTTTTTGTTGGCATTCTACACTATAATGAGAATTGAAGGTGTTGTCATTGATGACAACCTTGTGGAAACCTTCAAGAAACCTTGTGGCATTCATCTGGTAAACCACCGGCAGACACCGACAGCGGCAACAATGCATACTGGCACTCCAACCGACAGGAACAAACTTTTGTTTATTGCATTTAATTGTAAATATCTTTTTGTAAAGCTGACATGGCATATTTTAATAGACTCGTATATGTATGAGATCTTGTAAATCATTTTGATATGAGATGTTAGAGAGGATATAGAAGATGAGATATATGCGAATGCATAGGACAAATTTTGTATAATGTTTATGGTTATAGTGTGAGATTAAACCGGTACTGAACCTGACATAGAAGATGTTGATTTGAGGCAGTACATTGTATTGAATTTTCATAATCCATTTTGTAAGTCAGTGAGACTTCTATTTTGTAGAGTGAGCAGTGAGCTCTAGGCAATTGGCCTCCGTGCATGTTCAGGCACCACATTGTAAGTAATATCTATTCATTGGTCAGTGAATGAATATTGTGGGTCACAAATCGCACCAAGGTTTTTCCCACACCGAGTTTCCTTGTTAAATATCTTGTGTTATGGTGTGTTTTTTATGTTGTCTTTATTGTTCCTATTTACTGCATTAATTCTTATTTACTAGTACACTATTTTGGAATGCAAAATACTTAATAAGGTCAAATATTCTAAAAGCCGGTTAGATATTGATTCACCCCCCCCCCCCCCCTCTCAGTATCTTTGGGACTGTCATCAATCCTAACAATTGGTATCAAATCCTGGTCCTCTATTTTCAAAAGCTTAATAGCTTGAGGAAGATTGTGACACCGATACAGATGGAGAACTTAAGAAAGAAATTGGAAGGAGCTCTTGTAGACTATGATTCAGAGAAGTTGAAGAATATCAAACTTGAAGATGATCTGAGGACTGCACAGGAATTCGTTCAAGGACTTCCAGAGAATCTTACTATTGCTAGAAATAAGAGAAAAGAACTTCATGAGAAGATGCAAAGTGATGATTATGAAAGGAAACTCTTAATGATCTTGTGAACAAGATGAGGCAAGAAAACATGACTATGAGGAATGAAATGCAAGACATGACTATGAAATTTTGTAAAGACATTGAAGATAGAAAGAAGAATGAAGATGACTTGAGTAGGAGACTCAATGATGATGGTAATGAAAATCTAAGACTTAGTCATGAAAATGACATGTTAAAGATAGATCTGATTCACATGCAACATGATAAAACTGAATTTATGAGACAGATGGGAATTCTGGAAAATGAGTTGGCTACTGCAAATCAACATAAAGAGAAATTTAAGAAAAGTTCAGAAGAACTTGATGATATCATGAAAAGTTAGAAACCTAATGGAGATACTAATGGAGTTGGATTTGAAGTTGGTGAAAGTTCTGGTATTGCAAACAATCATGATCATAGTAAACCACTAAGACAACCTAATTCTTACAAATTTAATGGGAAATGCTTTAACTATAATAAGTATGGTCATAGAGAAAATCAGTGTAGATCTAGAAACAATTAGAACATTAATGCACCCACCGGTCAATGTTCCAAATGCAACAAAATTGGTCATAATTCAGAAAACTATAGAATGAATGTGAGATGTTATGTTTGTGGAAGATTTGGGCACTTATCTAATCAATGAAGAACACAAACCAGCATAGGATATGGAAAGGATATTCAAAAGAATAATGTGACTTGTTATGCTTGTAACAAGATTGGACATATTGAAAATTTTTGTAGAAGTAAGAATTCACCAGCAAATAATAAAGGACCGAGTTTGAAAGGCAAAGAGAAAGTAGATGAGGTAAAGCAAGAATTTTCAAAATAGTGGATGAAAAAGAGAGATCAGAATGTTGATGAGGCTATTCCTTCACCGGTAGAACAGAGTATTACTCCACCGGCAGGAGATTCTTCATCCAACTAAAAACTAAACCTTTGGGGGTATTGCAACAAGTTGAATATCATGCAGTTTACCCTCGGTTGATGGTGTGAAGATGAATTTCTTCTCTACTGACAGATGTGTTAAGTTTCACTTAACCGGTGAGCATTTAATGCGGCTGTTGAAAGAAAAGACATTATAAATCATCGATTTTCCCTCTTTTTTGATTCACCGAGCATTCAAACTTTCAGAGAGCACAAAATATGAGTGAAGGAATTCAAGGTGAAGAAGTGAAGCGATTTCTTTCAAGCACTCAACCTTTATCAGGTAGCTTAAGGTATTTTTCAAATGGCTTCCTCTTCTGCTCTGGAATTTATTGAGAACCCTACTATTGTGGAAGTTGTAAAACGCCCTAGGCCCGTTTTCAAAAGTATTCCCAAAATAGCTAATCAAGATGATTCCATAGGCGCATTTTCAAAAATTCCTAAAGGTGTAGCTTATGCTGAAGACCCTAGAATTTACATTCACTGCAATATTGAGGAATTAGGTTCTAAGGAAGTATTGAAGATGTTTAGAACTGTTATCTGTGATGAAAATGGAAATGTCAAACCCGAGCACAAAATTATTGAGACCTTAGGTTTTATGGAAATCTTGGACATCCCTGAATTTCGTAAGGAGGTAGTGAGAATTGTCCTTAGTAGGGTACATGGAGAATTTCTTTGGCTAGATTCAGTTTGCAAACTCACCAAGGAAGCAATTAGGGAAGTGACAAGTTTACCCTCCACCGATAGCAGGCCAGACAAGACAAAGAAGGTACCTAACAATACAGTCATGACCTTAACAAGAGCAACATCTAATAGCAGATCCCTGAGAGTAAATGACATCAAGGATATAAATGTCAGATTCATAAGTATGATCTTAGGTTACAAAACCACACATGCAAACTGACTCAATTCATTTTATAGTCTTTGAATTAAAAGTGCTTATGATATGGTAAATAATGATGAAAAAATAGATGTGTGTGAGTGGCTAAAGGATGAATTAATAGACAACCCGAAAAAGATAAAAGGTTATAAGAAAGGAACATTTTGTTTTGGTAATCTTTTGGTATGTCTTATGTTGTATTTCTCAAATGAAGTTCTCGATATTGGAAAGAAAGATTTTGGATATGACATGTCGGTAGGCAAACAGTTGCAAGAAGCCTTCACCGACATGGGTATTGATAAGGAAAACAATATAACTAAGTATTGCAAAACCTTCCAAGCCAAAATGAAAACAAGAGAGAGACTACCACAAAGTATAGTAGGCAAATATGATAAGGAAATCTGCTTTGTGATTAAAAAGGATGAAATATGGATGGAAGCGGTTCTTCCTAGAACTGTATGGGTAACTGAAATGGGGTATGAGGCTGATGTAAATATTATTGAGACTTATGCTAAAGCCCTATTAGAAGCACCTAGAGAACCCACAAAAGAAGTTTTTGGTAATGCAGAAACAATGTGTACAGACATTGAAACAAAGAAACAAAAGATAAAAGTACATAAGGAGTGCAACAAAACAAGTGAAGGAAATCAAAGAAAACATCATGAACATTACTAAAATAAAGGAAAGTGAACTAGAAGGATTAAAACCGGAGGCACATATCTCACCGGTTGGTACATCATCTGAAAGTGAAATACCTGTTGAGTTCAAGAGAGTTGATAGGAAGAGAAAACCCTCACCAGTACCCTGTCCTTCACCAAAGAAAACAAGAAAGAAGCAATAGGCGGTAAGACAACCGACAAAGAAGTTGACACCCAAGAAGAAACAAAACTAGGTTATACCACCTTTGGATAACTTATTGAGTGAAATAATTGATGAAGGCAACTTGGCAAATGTGAGCAAACTGTATAAAACATTCACTGATTCTGAGAAGGAAAATATTGAGAACAACATAATTCTACATCTGGACATTTACAAGAAAGTGTTAATAGAAGTTGTATATGATTTGCCAAATTAATTTTATAGAAGGTTAGATGTAAAGAGGATTGCAGATATAGCATTAGATAAGAAACTTAAGATTGAAAAACTACTAGCTGTACATACGGTTAACTCTAAAGAAGAGATTGATGAACTATTTAGTGAAGCTAACAGATCAGTTTTTGCAAGCGGTCATCGACATGTGAGCCTAATGGCTGGAAGAGTTAATGAAATTATAGAGGAAACAATAAATAAATGGGATATCTTTTTTGTAGAAAAAGAAAAACAGGAAGAATTGAATAGACCCAAGAAAACTTTCAAGGTATATCAGAACGATAGAGACAAAGGAAAAGGTAAAGCTGGTGGAATACCAAACATAAAAATAACTAACAACCTACCACCACCCTTGGATACTACACTGGTAAACACTGATGACATACTGACTACTGAAAAATGTTGACACAACACATGAAGACACCAACCCTGAATCAGAAATTCTATTCACAATAAATATTGATACTCAGGAAGTAAACATTGTTGTGGATAAGGAGAGCACATAGGTGAAGAATAATAATAATGGAAACATTGGTGAGCAACTGACATAAAATATTGAGGTTAAAAAACCAACAGAGCAAACAGAGAAAACAGTGCATACAGTTCAACCTTTGGACAGTGGAATAAATATTGGTAGTGTAGATGTTGGCACAGAGAAACCGATAGAGATAGAGATACCGACAGTGGATAACACAGAGAAACCAATAGAGAAACCGACAGAGGCACATGTACATTTTGAGATAGTAAAACCGGTAATCACTGAGAAACACAAACCATTTCTAGTAGAAATACAAACTCAAACTGATCAACTAGAGGTTGATACAAGCAAATTGGTTACTGATACTACAAGCACTGAGATAGTAAAAGCAGTTGATTAGACATCAGGTACTTCACTAAGTGAATTCAGACCTACAACTGTGATTGAAGTACTTTTGGACTCAATGAAAAATATAATTGATTGTAATGCTTTGGCCTACAAGGCAATTGATGATACTATACCTATTCCTAAGATGATTGCACCAAAATGCAATGTAGATAATGTAAAGGATTCTTTAAGTCAGTTAGACACATTGTCTAAATTCATTACTGGAAATGTAATAACAGTTGATCAAATAAATGAGGATACATTCAAAGAGAAGATAGAAAAAGAAAAAGAAAAATTGTTTGAGGAAACAATAAAGAAGTGCATGGAACACATTAACACACTTTTACCGACACTGAATACAACAATTTTGGAGTATAAGGAATTGTATAGAGAAACATGCAAGCCACATCTGTTGACCCAGGACATTGAGAAAGAAATAAGCATAGTACAAAAGGAAATTGATGATATAGCTGATAACATCATTGGTTCATCCGAACCTATATCAGTTATAGAGCAAGAGATAGCAGGATTTGAGGAAAAGTTGGAGAAATTGGAGAAAGAAAAAGAAAGGATCAAGGCAAATGCCAGAGAGCTGAAGTATAAACTTATTCCTAAACTAGATAACCTTATCTCTCTGAGGAATGAGATCTCTAAGGCATTAATTCAAGGGGAAAGGTCACTGGAGGAGCATATGCATCATCTCACCAGTACAATCCAAAGAACTAAGGCAACCATGAATGATAGCAATAGATTCATGCAGAGTTTAAACTTGGTTTTGGCTTATATATTTCAGATTGTAACCAGCCAGTTACAAACCTTAAGGTAAAATTTTGCACTCATTTGATAATTTTTTACAACCTTTGTCATTGAATCCAAAGGGGGAGTAGTGGATAGAGAAAAATGGCTAATCAGAGGAGATCATCTACTCAAGGGGAGCACATATTTTTGGTAAATTTTTTGGACTTCATTTTTGGAACAGTTTTTTATTTTTCTCATGAGTGTTGCGATCAGTGCTAAAGGGGGAGATTGTTGGGATTCTACACTCTAATGAGAATTCAAGGTGTTGTCATTGATGGAAACCTTGTGGAAACCTTCAGGGAACCTTATGGAATTCATCTAGTAAACCACCAATAGACACTTCACCGGCAACGATAACAATGCATACCGACACTCCAACTAATAGGAACAAACTTTTGTTTATTGTATTTAATTGTAAATATCTTTTTGTAAAGACGACATGGCATATTCTAATAGACTCACATATGTATGAGATATTGTAAATAATTTTGATATGAGAGATGTTAGAGAGGATATAGAAGATGAGATATATGTGAATGCATAGGACAGGTTTTGTATAAGGTTTATGGTTATAGTGTGAGCTTAAACCAGTACTGAACCTGACATAGAAGATGCTGATTTGAAGCAGTACATTGTATTTGATTTTCATAATCCATTTTGTAAGTCATTGAGACTTCTATTTTGTAGAGTGAGCAGTGAGCTCTAGGAAGTTGGCCTTCCTGCATGTGCAGGAACCACATTGTAAGTAATATCCATTCATTGGCCAATGAATGAATATTGTGGGTCACAAATCCCATCGAGGTTTTTCCCACACTGGGTGTCCTCGTTAAACATCTTGTCTTATGGTGTGTTTTCTATGTTGTCTTTATGGTTCCTGTTTACTACATTAATTCTTATTTACCGGTATACTATTTTGGAATGCAAAATATTTAATAAGGTCAAATATTCTAAAAACTGGTTAGATACTGATTCACCCCCCCCTCTCAGTATCTTTGGGAGTGTCATCAATCCTAACAGTTGCAAGGTGTGCACCCTTGGTCTCCTTATGTTGTATAGTGCAATGCTTGGGTTTGTGACATGGCTTAACCACCTCCTTTGTGATTCCCATATCCTGTGGTAGATGCTCCACTTCCTTCCTCACTCTTCTCTGTATTCTAGGTTTGGTGAATTAAGAGTGGAGGCTCAAACTCTTCTCCTTATAGGTCCCAAATGTTTCCTCTGATTTTTCTATCAGTTTTATCAAGAGGTGCTGAGCATAAGAATTAAGAGTATCACCATCAACCTCATACCTGATAGGAATGATCCAAGCTATCCTGGGTTCAACAACCTCTATTAAACATTGATCGATGTCCACCATGAAGCATATGGAGTCTTCATACTTTTCCACAATTTCCTAAGGGATCCTTTCCTTGATTTGCATCATGCTTTGGAAAGTTTTGAAGTATCCCCACATAATATCTCTTTGTGCTTGAGCATCTCCTAATCCATCTAGAGTTTCCTTTATTTGCACCGCCACTAGCCTAGAATAGGCCCATTGAACTTTTCCTACACCGGGGACCTCACTCATTAAGTAGAAGTACATGCAGATAATCAGGGTACCAAACTTAAATACATGATTTTTTTCTTGCTTTATCTTCTTCAGATTGTTCAAGAGTTCACTCTAGAGCACCCCACATGGATTATATAACTTTTATTCCTTGAGAATTTGATGAGAAATGTAAATGGTCATACCGGATACTGAGTTGTCTCTGCTGGATTGATAGACCTTGTAGCTTGTCACCATGGATGAAAATCTAACATCATATTCAATTATGTCACTAATTATCATCAATCTCCCATCATGTTTGGAACCTGTTACCTCCATCACAGTCTAGTTATTTACATTCCTTAGGTCAGGAACTTCACCGGTTGCATTCAAGCATGTTATGTCTTTAATTGCTTGCTTTGTGATCTTGTGTAGCTTTTTGAGCCATATCAATTTACCATGAACTCTGATCAGAATGTATCTAGCCCATTTGGGTTCGTCAAAAACTATAAAGTGTATGAATTGAATGAAACCCTTGTCCTAGAGAGATTTGAATTTGGGTTTTAGGTTCCCCATACCATCTATCATGTGCTTTGTATAAAGTTTCATCATTTCAGTGTTCTTGATCTCTTCAAAGTTGCAAAGGATGTAAGCCCTAATATCTTTAATATGCAAAACACCATATAAAATAGATGAAAATGCTCCTTTCAGATCATCTTCCATCGATTTATATGGGTAATTCTTAAACTTCAACCTTTCCCTATCAGTTATGTCAATAACCAACAAATTTGCCATACGAGATGATTCCATTATTGAATATTAGGTTATAAACATAGAAAGTTATCGAACTTAAAAAATATCTTTTAGTCTCCAACTAGATGCAAGAAATATTTGTCGAATCTCTTCAAGCTCAAGGTTCACTGTACAATCTTCTTTGTCAAGTTGTCCTGCTCTTTCGCTTTGAACACAATGTGAGAAATGAGAGTTAAATCACCTTTTTATCCACTGTATACCTAAATTTTACATGTAATAAATTCTCAACCCTAACTCTTCCGAATGCTCTAAATCTCAGGAAAATTATTCGAGAGTCTCAAATCGACATGAAGTCTTCCGGAGATCCTTTAGGATCAACTGCATAATCATTCATAGTCATTTGCAACCTACCACATCTAGTTACACATCTTAGACATGGGTTTTTTAGGATCTGCATGAAAAGCTTCCCTAAGGTCAAGTGCCTTAGTTACCAGATGAGGTTCCAACACCAAAATCAGGCGCAAACTCATTCACTACATCTGAATCACCCTTTTTGACCAAGTTCTTCTTGTACTGCTCTCTAATCTCTTCAACCTTCACTTTTCCCTTATTATTTAATTTTTTATTGTTTGTTGGAGCATTCTTGTTCATATTTTTGCTTCTATAGAATTTTGCAATGTGACCGAATTTCTTGCAAGGATAGCAAATAATGTCGTTTCTCTGATTAGGCCTAGAATTACCTTGATTTCTCCTTGTCCTGTATTGATTAGCAATATGTCCTAATCTTCCACAAGTATAGCATCTCATATTTCTCCTATTTACCATACTTATGCATTCATTTGACTTATGACCATATTTATTGCAATTGAAACATTGTTCAGAGAATGATGAATTATTTTTATTTGCCCTACTTCTGCATTGACTTGCCATATAACCAATTTTATTACAAATAAAGCATTTACCATTGAATCTGTAAGCATTATTTGTCTTACCAAAAATCTCTTATTCTTTTGATGATGAGGTTTAGCATTGCATTGACCAGATCCTGAGCTTTCTCCTTTCTTATATCCAAGTCCTCCCATATCACCTTTACTCTTCTGACTTTGTAACATCTCATCTAGCTTAGCTGAGCTAGCATTGAATTTTTCCTTATACACATTAGCAGTGGTAAGTTCATCTCTTAGAATTATCATCTGCCTTTCAAGCTCTTGCTCATTATTCTTGGAATGTATCAATTAAGCTTTAGCAAGTCATTTTCATGATTTAGTCTGCAATATTCATCATATCTATCCTTTAATGATTGAGTCAAACTTTCCTCATTCTTCTTCTTGTCTTCAATATCCTTTGTCAGCTTCATCACAATGGATTGCATTTCATTCTTCAAGACTGCATTTTCTCTAGTATGTTTTTCACATTCATCTATCTTTTCTTTTAAGGCTTGATTATCAATGCTTTGGTCTTCTTTCTCTTTCAGTTTGTATATAAGCTCCTTTGTCTTTTCTCTGGACATGTTAACTTTTTATTTCAATGATTTAATGAAGTCTTCAACATCCTTAAGATTTCTTCTCAGGTTATTTATTTCTTTTCTTGCTGCATCTAGATCTTCAAGTGCCACAATGAGTTGTTTATGTAAACCAAAGTCCATTGCTTCACTATCCTAGAACTTCCTTAAGTTGTTAGGATTCCTTAAAGAACTTTTCTCTGATACCAATTGTTGGAATTAATGAGCACTGAGAGGGGGGGTGAATCAATGTTTTGCAATTTATAACTTTCTTGAACTGATTCTTAAACCACTTGATACAAATGAGTAAAAGTAAAGTGCAAAAACTCAATACACACAAGCACAAAACCATAACACATGAATTTTTTACGTTTAAAACCGGAAAGGGAAAAACCATGGTGGGATTGAAACCCACAATATTAAAATATTGTGATCAGGGGTATAATAATATTACAAGGAGAATGCACACTTCCTAGAGCTCACATCTCAAATACAAGAGAGGGCTACAACCCCCAGAGGACTCATTGTCCTACAAATGATTACAAATAACAACATGAATGTCTTAACTAATGAATAGCATCTACAAATGACAAGTTACGGTTCTGATTAAGCACAAAGTGTCTTTCTTCCACTATTCTGGCACACTGCTCTGTTCTATTGTTTTGTCTTACACACGCTCATATAATCCAAAGATAGCGAACGTGAAACTATGCACACACGCTCATACAATCCTCACACACAAACATCGATCACCAAAATGATCATATATATTAGACTTATATATCCACATCACCTGATTTAGGTCATCATCATGTCGGCTCCAAAAAAATTTACAGAACATGAAACATGTACAAAGAAGTCGGCTCAATCCGATTACAAATAAACATGCAGACCAAAACAAATTGATTATACACTTCACATATGTTAGCACAACAACCTCTAACTTAGAACCAATTAACAAAATCATCCCAAAGATTCTGCATAACACGCTACACCACAAATCATACAAATAACCCTATACTTTCTAAAATATCAGATACCGGATAATCAATCTTGCATAAGAATCCATACCGAAGGCTAGGATTACAAACTAAGCAATTCCAATCATCGAATCAACAACCTCTTCCACTACAAACAAAAATATGCACCCAAAATCTAGTTCTACTCAATTTAATTGAACACTGTCTTCCACCTTCTAGACTTAAGCAAAATAGACTTTGAACTTTTGGTAGAATGATTTTACATATTCTAGATGACACTTCTGATTTGAGTTGCCATCAATGACAACCCCAAAACAATCCTCAAGTACTTATCTCTTCTGGAACAATGTCTCTTGCCAACAAAGCTTTCATGTTCATCCTTCAAGCATTATGGAGCAAAGTTGCATCAACCTTCATGCAAGCATGTGTGTGATTAGAGTTTTTCATGTGATTACATTTAAATTTTTTGATTACATTCAAACAACATTACACCACCATCAACAATTGCAGCTCTGAGGTATATCTCCTTATCATTTATTTTAGAATTTGCATTATTTCATTCAAGTTTAATTCCTAAACTGGGGTTTGACTTAAGGAAAAACCCTATCCAAAACCCTATTTCCTTCTCTCTATTTGTAGGAATAGGTACAAGAGCTATACTTGAGAATTCTAGCAATGTCGATAGAGACAAATAGGTTCATCTTTTGACGATGAAAAATTTGGAGGACCAGGGTGGATTTGTGCTGCTTGGTCTTGAAAAACTAGTCTAAACTTCTAGAAACAAGTTCTAAACATATCCTTTTTCCTAGATCTCAGTTGGTGGCTTCATGGGACATTTGTAGCATTTTATATTTGTCAATTTAATTCAATTATTTCTCATTTTGACTTAATTTCACAATTACAAATCTAATTTTAATTTAGAAAGGAGGCAAACAAACCAGTGAATCTATTGACAATTTTAACCCTTTCCTTATTTGTATTGTGGATAGATCTATTGGATTAACCCTTCTTTTAATGTATGGTTAATTTAGTTAGTGGTTTTATTATCTCAATTGGTGAAATCCTAATTCTAAATTACTCCATTACATTTTGGTGAACCTGACTCCTTACATGCTTATTTATGATTTATGATATTAGATCTGATTTGTAGGCATTTAAACATTAAAATTTGCACTCATAAATCTTATTTTCAATTAAATTATATAATTTTAGAGGTTAATTTCATAAAAACCGTAATCTATTTTCCTAAAATTGACTTGGGGGTTGTATTATTAAACAATTATGTTTCAGATCTAATTTTTCATAGTTTCATGGCATATATTAAGTAACATTACTTTGGTTACATGACACATGAGTTTATTGTTTAATCATAAGTGCATATGGTATTCTTATCTTATTTTTCTAGTTCAATTTTAAGTTACACAAAATATGTTCATGATGTTCCCTTTCATGCATATTATTATAACTTAGTTCTCCCTTTCATTCATAGCTATGACTTAACCTCTCCCATAATTGGTCCCACCAATGAGAGCACATTGGTGCAAGAAGAGTATATGAAAACTTCTTTCAAATATTTCCCTCCCATAGATGAATATTTAGATAATGATGTTCATCCTTCTCCTATAATGTACCTACCTCATAAGAATTATTTTGTGCAAGAGGATGTTGTTATGCTACAAGGATTTAAGATATATGAAAATCCCCTTTATGAACCTTTCATTGATCTTTGAAGAGGATATATTGATGCAAGAAGAAACTTTTAACACTTCTCTCAATGATATCCCTCTTTGGGATGAACCATTGGATAATTATGTTGATTATTCTCTTAATATGTCTCTCCCCCATGAGAGTACCTTGGTGAAGGAGGATGATATTATGGTAAAAGAGGGTGATATGATTGAAAATTACCTTAATATCATCTCACCTTCTATTCATTTCAATAACCATCCCCCTAGAGATGAAGCATCAATGAGATATGATTGTCCCTTTCCTAAGGTTTGTAATGAAGATACTTTAGATCAAGAGGATAATACCATTTCCCATCATTATATTGTTTCCAATGCTCTCTCTCTCCTAAAGATGAATAATATAATCAAAGATCAAATCAATGTTATTCATGTTGTTGAGAAGCCTAAGGTTGTTGTCCACCTTCATCAAGATATCTCTCAATCTCACCAAAAATAAAAAAATATTGTTAGGGATGGAGTGAACCATCAACCTGATTATCATGCGGTGCCTTACACATATAATAATGAAGCGTTTACTTTGGAAGTTGATAAGATCATAAAAATTAAAGAACAATATAATTTACATTAGTTCCTACAATCCTATCCCCATTTTGGAATAATACACCATCTCCTACTAAAGATGTTCCTAAATAAGAACTCTTGGAGGATGATTGGGGGTCATTAGAAAATTTAAGATGCCTAAATTCGATACTCAATTTTGTTTGTCCTAATAGATGTTTGAATGTTGATTGGGCCTCTTTAAACTTAAATCCAATTCCACCTAAGAGAAAAACCTCTCTAGATCCTACACATGGATACAATGGTCAAGTTTTAGAATGTATGCAACAAAGTCTTGAAAGTCATGAGAAATCACACTTTTCTAATGAAAAGATAAGTTTCCAACCTCTTCCTTTGTCAACATCCCCTCCTCCATTATCTAGTGAATCCATGTCTTCTTATTCCAATATGGCATTACAACAAGATAATGTTTTATCCATACTCCTTAATGCCAATTTGATTTCTCTTCTTTTTCCTTAACGATGAAGGAAACATAGACAACATCTTGAAAATTCTATTTTTTGCAAGTATCATCAAATTCATGGCCATTCTAATAATGAATGTCAATCTTTGCAAATTATAATACACCAATATACTAATTTAGGTATCATAAAGTAAGATTTGAGAATGAATGGCATATTTCTTATGATTTTTTCAAATAACTTTCAAGTTCCTATTATGTTGCTCCTCACTATGTAACATTGTTAGCTTACCTATTGGGGGCTCATTGTCATTCATGGTGGTTCTATTTAAGGTGCAGTCATACTTAGTGAGAAACATAATAGCCTATTTATTCTTCTCTCCATGCTTGTGGGGCAATAATATTTTTCTCTCTTTCCTCTTTCTAAGGATTCACTTTTTCCTATATGAGTTGTATTTTTTATAACATGATGTCCTTTCTTTCATATAATTATCCTTCATGTGAGTACATGTGTGTTCCTTAGTTAGGATCTATTCCTTTCTTGAAATAGTACATATCTTATGACTAATCTCTCTTTGGAGGTTGTGTAATCTTTCTATTTGTGCCTATGCTTGGGGGTATTGATCTTTCCTATCCTTTCTAAGAATCCATTTTTCCTTTGTTGAGTGGTGTTTTCTTTTGATACGATTTCATTCCTTGTGTGAAGTTTTTGTTTCCTCATGGATTATCTCTTATGCAAGAGGTGTGTATCCTTGATTACAACCTCTTGTGCACTTGGAAATGCATATGTATTATAAACAAACCTTTCACTTTGGGTTAAATGTGTGTCATACTTAATCAAGAATCCCTTTCACCTAGAAATAGGGGGAAGGTTTGAATTCTTATTTTCCTTTATTTATTTTGGTTGATGATGTTATTGTTGTTCAAAAATCTCCTCTTGGAGGTTGATTTGTTTGAGAAAATATCTCTTCTCCTCCAAGGATTCCCTTTACACTTGTTGCAAGATATTTTTTGCAAATATATTTTCCTTTCTTATAAGAGCAATGCCTCTTTAGCTTGGATTTATGAACATTGTTGCCTAAAAGGATATTTGTTTGGTGTTGAAGGTGTGTATTGTTGGTTCCCAAATCAATAGATCTTAGATCCTAGAGAAGTAGCCATTGACTCATAAATAGAATTCGGGATTGGGTTTGGCCAACAAACAAGATTCAGCATAAAAGCTGCAATCTTCTGCTCTTCAGGCTCTGTAGGACCTAGGTGGGTATCCCTATTGCAATATTATACAATATTTTAACTTCATACGAATAGAAATTGCATTGTATAGAAGATGCTTTCAATAAAAGTATACCAAGGAAAGTATGATGAACTACAAATTCTGGCTTGAACCTTAGCTTATGTCACTTTGCTAGCATTGAAAGTTGGCTCTAATCTATTCTACTCCTAATGCAAAAAATTTGAAAACTTGAATATAAAAGGTGAAATAAGAATGTGAAAATGATCCTGAAATAGAAAAAAGCATGACCAATGCCTGCTCAAGGGGAATACAGAGTCAAACAATAGGCCTAAAGACAAACAATATCATAGTATCATCATTAAGATCCAATACTAAACATTCAAAACTTTCTTAAAATGCTCAGATTGAGAATGCATCCACAACTTCCTCACATTATCTCCTACACAAATGTTGCAGTATTCAAGACATAATTTAATTCATTTTACTTGAAATAAAACCTATCAAAGAATACACATTCTCCATTAGAGAAGAAAAGTTGAACATGTCATTAACATTACTGTAGATAGGAATGTGGAAATCATCAAAGCAATATAAACATTAGCCTAGTTCAATCACAAAAACTCAATTGCAATGACCAATCCTAATTACATTCAATGAAAACATGAAAACAAGACATTCAAGATTGAAAACTAAGCAAACCAAATGCAGATGTCTCCTTCATGTGGCTCCATTGTCCTTCTTTCTCCTTCAAATAGCTTTGTTTGTGGATCTCACCTACTAGTGCATAAGCATGATGTGAAAGCAAGATTGTCAAGACGATAGCGCAAGAATACTAGAAGCGTGATTGATTCGACCAGGGATCAGGGGCCTTGATTGAAGAAATTCATCCAATTTATAGACAAATTGGAGAAAAGACAAGATTAGCATGAATTTGATTCGAATGGAAATTTCAAATCAAGAATGACAAATATGACAAATTATGACAAAATTGACACTTTCTATGCAAAATTGATTGATTGATAATTCATGACAATTTATGACAAATTTCTATGTCAAAATTGATTGATTGACAATTATGACAAATTATGACAAATTGAAATGTCATTCCCATGAAATTAGGAGAAATAGGAGAAATTAGAAAATTAGATGAATTTAGAAATTAGGAAATTAGAAAATGAGGAAATTAGGAATTAGGAAAATTAGAAAATGAGGAAATTAGGAATTAAGTGAATTAATTAACAATTTTTCATTTATTAATTAATTCACAAAGAGGGAGGAATTAATTAGCCAATTAAATGAACATTTAATTGCGATGAGAAGACTTAGGATAAATAAACTATTTAACCTAGAGGGAGAAATGACAAACAAGGTTAAATGAATAAATCATGAAACCCTAGAAGATGAATTAGAAATGCAAGGATGACAATTAGGTCTTGACAAAAGATAATTGATATCGATTCGATCATGATTTTGAATTGATAAATGACCAATGCTGATAAGCGATTTGATTGATAAATGTGCCAATTGACGAGGAACAATGACTAATTGATCCAAATTAACACAATTGAAAAGGACAACGATCGATGACAAATCGATCGCAAAATTGACGAGATTGACAAGAGGACAAGGATCGATGACAAATCGATCGCACAATGACAAGATTGAAAAGGACAACGATTGATGACAAATCGATCGCAAAATTGATGAGATTATCAAGAGGAAAAAAACCCTAATTCCATCATCGATTAGGATTGACAATGTCCAAAATGATGATAAATGAGCATGCACATTGATGCGACAGGATAAGATCGACCAAAATCATGACTAAAGATTATTATCAACAAGACCAAATTCGAAAGCGAGACAGATGAAGAATGCAGAAGAAGGAATCGATGCTCGCAAATGATAAAGACCCAGTGCGCAACATAGAAGAAATGTTAATGCGACGCAAAAACCCTAAAATAAGGCAATGCGCAAATGTTAAAGTATGACTTAACAAGCGTTGACCATTTTTAGACGTCTACAATTACAACTCAGACAACACAATACAAGAGATATGAGCAAGAAAAATGAATGTTCTCTATATTTATTTTTAGAATAAAATTGATACATTCATGATAGATTTCTATGCTCACTATACCTACAAAAGACTATATTTCATTATATTGCTTTAAAGCTTTCCTAGTACATGCTAATCAGAATTTCAGAATTTTTCTTCTTGGCCCTGAATTCCCTTTTATAACACAAGGGAGAAAAACAAGCTTGAGTCCAAGAAGACACTTGTCAAAATTACATTGTATTACAAGCTTCCCCAAGGATTTTTGTCCTTTTTACCCTACGTGCACTCTTCTTTGTTACATTAAATATAGACAGCCTAAAAGGGCATCATCCTAGGAACTTTAGAATGCAAGTCTACAAAAACTGCCTTTTCACTGGTACTTTACCGTCTACTCTTGTCAGGATCCGAAGTACATCTTGGTGTCTGGTAGTAGGTAACCTAGAGAATGGTATTTGGCAATTGATTACTTCTATCAATCCTCCTCAAACTAAACAATCTGCACAAAATTTATAGTAACAAAAATAGAAGGATTAAGACTAGTCTTCTCCCTCAATCTGCTCTTCTTCCAAGGAGTAGTACCTTCTATGCAATGCTTCTATCTCATCCACTAGCTAAGAAAACCCCTCAAACCTTGCAACTTACTTATTGCTTCTCTTGTTTTGTGGGCTGGCACAGTTGCGGCCTCCAAAGTAAATCTATGATACATCAAATCAACATCCATGACTTTATCAATGATACTATAATATGATTCACTTTGAGTCGGATCAGTAGCCAAGGAAGTCAAAACTATATTTATGGCATCTTGGAAGCCCCACTTCCACTCTTCTAGACTTTTGATTTGCCCATCACCTACCAAAATTGTGGGGATATCCCACTTTTTCAATCCCTAGAAAGAATCAATCATTTTAACCAATGCCTTCTTTTCATCCTCAATGTTAGGCAATTCTTTAATCAATAAATTTTAGTTTTGTATCTTGACTAAGGAGTTGTGAACTCAAAGAATATTAGGTGTGCACCTCGCTCAAATTTTCAATAATTTTACTTGACAGCTGCAAAATTGAACCTTTCCTAATTTCAAAATAGTTATTTTCAGCCTCATCTTTGACCCTTTGTAATTATTTATTCATCCTTTCTAACTCTTTAGGTCTAATTCCTCCTAAAGAGTCTCCTGTCATTTTCTTTATTTTCTCCTTTAATGCAACATTTTCAATGAATAACTTATTGTAATTTGCATTAAGAGCCACATGCATGACCTTTAGCCTTACATGTTTTTTCTCAAGATCTTCTACTACTAGCTAAGAAAATTGGACTGCATGTGATATGATAGCTATAGCCTCAGATGTAGTAGTGTCTTCAAGTGTCCTCACCACTGTATCTCCTGTCTTATGTTGTCCCCCCTATATAACTATAGGTTTTTGAAAATTTGGGGCTTTAGACCATAGAGAAAAAGCCTTTAGGCTTATGATTACCCCTGACCCATGCTCTCCAAAGTCTTTGGAAAAATTGGGGTCCTTCTGCTGCATGATTTGATCTAACAAGAAAATTTTCTAAAAATCCCAACCAGGAACAAGAAGCATATCACTATTTTGAATCATCTCCCTGCCTTCTTTAGAGGTGCATCTGAAACTGTTCCTATCAAAATTCCTAATCTCTTCATCAGATAAATTCTTTAAATTTTCTCTAAGCCAAAAATATTTGAACTTGGGAGAGTTCACAAAATTGTCATCTGCCATGAAGTTCTTTGAATTAATAATTCTTCTATCATCCATTTCTTCTAAAGGGATTGTCCTAGGAATGATGGCCCTATCTAAATCATTGAGGACCTCAGCAACTTCATCTACATGGAATGTTTCTCATGGGAGAGAAGGTGGTGACACATTTGCATCAAAATCTTCTTGAATATCTACAAAGTCAGACATTTTTGCTATTCCCTTCTCAATCTTTCTGACTTGGTCAGTAGCTTTCCTAGAGGTTCCAGGAGACAATCCTTCAACTGTTAATGTATTTCCCTTGATCTTGTACACTGTAGGGGCTAGGTCAATTGGCCTTTCTTCAAATTCAACCCCTTTATCCCTGACATCCCTTCTCTCCATTTTGATTTTTAATATGTCATCTACCTTTCTCATCATGAAAGACATCTTTGCAAAGTCATTCTAAAAATTTATATAAAAACCCTCAAAATTAGGATCCTCCCACTTCCTTTCCCTCTTAAGATTCTTCATGAGCTCCCATTTCTTCTTCTTTTGATCTACCTCAGCAAGGAAAGCATTTCTAATTAGATCATCTCTTTCATCAAATGAGTGGAAGTAGCCCTTCTCCTTTAGCTTATATACTCTAAGATCATTATACATCCTTCGGGGTCAAAGTACCTAGCTTGGGTAGCCTTTAATCTATAGTTCTTTACCAAAAAGTCTTGCACCTTCTCCAAGGTATCATATCCCATAGTGAATTCTTCGAAAATAGTCACCCTAGGGAGGAGCTTCCCTTTCTTATCTATTTTAATTTTCTCCCTCTCCATCCACATTATTTGCCAAATTAATTCAAGGAATGCTAGCCTTGGAGAGACAAAAAATTGGCAAAACATGGGGTGCTTTCTCACACCCATAGACCCTAATGATAGTGCAGTTGCCATACAAGAAGAAATCTCTAAAATTATGGATGAATGCCCCCTATAGATATATCATCCCTCCAGCGCTACAACTTCTTATCCTTAGAATTTTAATGATATTCTTGGGTAGCCTTGGTAACCTAACTCCAAGCTTTCATGACAAAATGATCATAGAAAACACAGTAATTACCAAACCTGGATCCTTTATCCCACACTTGAGTCCACCTCTGTACTAGCCATGGAAGACCTATGTGTGGGTCATTTGTCCTTATCATTAATTTTGGATCCCAGTAAGCCTTGTTCTAATAAAGAATCAAAAGGCACAATAAAGAATAATGTTTGAACTCCAACTTCTCATCTTTATTCTTTTCTCCTATTAACCCCTCATGAAGCTTGTCATGAATAATAGCTGCAAAATCATATAGCTTATTTATTGATGAGTGTTGGATATTGATGACAAGCATCATGAAATCTATGGGTATTTGAGTAATCCCACAATCCACCCCAAGAACCTGTCCTAATGTATAATAGGTCTTGACAAGGTAGGGCTCAAAGCATGCTAATTTGAAAGGTCCCTTTTAGATGGCAAGACATAATTCTGTGAATCCTTAAAAATTTTCCTCATGAAATGAGGGACAAGGTGCTTTCTATACCCCTCTTTCTTATATTGATAATCCCTTTGCAGATTTCTCCTGTTGATGCCCTTGAGGGCAGACCCATCCAAACCAAAACATTCAACAATGGCCCTATGTGAGATGTCCAATAGGGCATATCCTTCTGCAGTTCTTATAGTTTGGCTTGGGGAATCATAAGAATTGGCCAACTCTCTTATCAACATAGGCTCAACAAAAAAATTTGGCACTACTACCTTTCCCAAATTCAGTGTCCAAGGATTGGACACTGGGATAGGCTTGTCTCTGTTGCCATGAAAGGAATAAAATATATCCCAACCCCTTTCCTTTATGAATGCATCTATGCATCCTGCCTCCTTATCTCTGAAGGCAAATCTGATTATCATGCATGGAGGACCCCTCAAACAATTCTAAAATGTCATGATGAAGGCTTTTTGTTTGTCTGGTTGGCCTCTATGTAGCTTCCTCTAATTTTTGTTTAGCTTCATGCTACAACTCCTCTGAGGTCATGGCAGGAGCAAGAGGAGTAGTAAGCTTTGTTACTAGTTTCTCTACCTGGGCTGATGATTATCCTTTAGATGTTTATCTATGAAGTAGTCACCAGTGAGGAGGGACCTCAAGGAGATCAGTCTGGACTAGTCAACAAGAGTAAACACAACAGAAACACGAAGATATGATGGATGCAATGCATAATAGATTGATTTATTGCATGAAATTCGATTACATCCAACCAGTAACAACCAGGTTACAACATACTAACACACAGGACTGGTAGAATAGGTCATAAATGGGACCTTGAATCAAAAGATCTATCTTCTAGGCACAACCTATCTATTTGATTCTCTAATTGATTCAAATTGATTTTATTCTAAAGTATGATTACAAATATATATATATCAATCCAAAGGATCCAATTGGCCCAAAAGGGATAAAAACCCAAAGAACAAGACCTAACATGCAAAATGAACAAGGTCGGCCTCTGCCAAAAGATTCCACTGGAAAATCCAAAGGATGAAATGTAGAAGGTCAGCCATGCACCAAGAAACATCAAGATCAACACTCAAGGATCTGCAAACTTTGGAATGGGTTCTGGTAGATCACCAGAATAGGTCTCAGGCAACAGATAACAAAGGAACAACCGGTAATAAGAGACTTTCATGGAAACTGGTAGCGATATCTTGCCAGAAAGTGATCCAAATGAGATATGGTTTGAAAGAAAGAAAGATGATCAAGTCTCCAAGTAGAATCCAACTCCACGGGATCTGGTGAGCCAAAAAAAGGGACACACAAAAAGAAAACTAAATTGCAAACAAAATAGAAAGGAAAATATTTTTGGTTGATGCAAGGTTGCTCTGAACCAGGGATGGTCCTGCATCATACATCCAGGGTTAATGAAAAGTGAGCCTCTCACTTTGCTGGGGTTAGAGGGAAACCAAGGTGGTCTACCTTTGCCTGAGAAATCCAAGACAAATCGTAAACTTCCCTACTCTTTCACTTCAAAAGATATTCTTTGTACTGACTATTCTAGGTACTACGCCCAATCGTACTATCCAAAATCTCTTCAATCTGATCCAGTTCCTTCCTGGGCAATTGTTTCTTAAGGTCTGCAACACTATCCTCACCAAATTCTAGTTCATGGTACTCATGAAGATCTGCAATGTTGAATATAGGTGAAATAATTAGACTATCCAGTAGCTCCACTTCCTATGCATTTCCAAAACTGAACTTTCTCAAAATCTTACAGGGTCCAAACTTCTTCATCTGCAACTTATTATAAGTTCCAACTGGGAATCTCTCTTTTCTCAAATATACTATCACTTCATCGCCAACTTCAAATTCCTTATGTCTCCTCTTCTCATCTTCCTTCTCTTTATATTTGTTTTTCATGTCTTCCAAATGTTGTTTAACCTGAATATGCAATGTTGCCATGTGATCTGCAAAATCTTCTGCTTTTAAGCTCTTCCGGTCTTCACTGCTAATGTCTCTCAATTCTAATATTCCTCTAGGATGCACTCTGATAACAATCTCAAAAGGTGTTTTTTCGGCACTTCTGTTCACTGAATTGTTGTAGGCAAACTCTGCTTGTGCAAGGATCAAATCCCAACTTCCGGTTTTATCTCCCACTAAACATCTCAACAAGTTTCCCAAACTCTGGTTAACAACTTTCGTCTGTCCATCATTCTGTGGAAGAAAACTAGAACTAAACTTCAAATCTATCTTCATCTTCTTCCAAAGTGTTCTCCAAAAATAGCCAACAAACTTAGTGTCTCTATTTGAAACTATTCTCTTAGGTAATCCATGCAATCTCACCACTTCCTTAAAAAATAGGTCTACTACATGAAATGCATTTGATGTCTTCTTACAAGGTATAAAATGAGCCATCTTTGAAAATATATCCACTACCAGTAATATAGAATCATTCCCTCTCGATGTCTTAGGAAATCCAAGTACAAAATGCATGCTTATATCCTCCCAAGGTCTTACTGGTACTATCAAAGGTTTATACAATCCCACATTCTGAATACTACCTTTTGCAACTTGACAAACTCTACAACTCTACACATTTATCTTAATAGGGCTAGAGTTCAAAGTTGGGTCCCAATCCCATGGAATTCTGCGGGTTTGGAAAATTACCGACTAGAAACGAGCACTCGAGCCGTGAATACGCGTGCTCATTTTGGTTCGGGCACCTGATTTTTATAAAATGGGTGCTCGTTTTGTAAAAGTATTTAATTTTTTTAAGGCATTTTTTCCTCATTTTCACTATTAAAAAAATGGGTAGGCGATTTGAGGAAGCACGGGTGCCCATTTTTAGCTTTCCAGCCGACCCCCAGACCTTAGTTTTTAATATATTTTTTTTCTAAAAACATGTTAATTTATGTCATTTTTTTAATTGTAGCGAGTAGGTTAAAATTTTAAAGTTTGAAAAACGTTTTTGTTTAATAGTGTAAAAAAATTATTTAATTTTATTTTTAAAATAGTTTTTTAGTTTTCAAATATTGTAGAAAACCTAAAAAATAAAAAATTATTAAAACTTAAAACCCTAGGTAGAAAAAAAAAATGTAAAAGAACAATAAACCCTAAACATAAAACAAACGAACAATAAACCTTAGACATAAAACAAATGAACAATAAATCCTAGACAGAAAACAAATGAACAATAAACCCTAGACAAAAAAATAAATGAATAATAAACCCTAGAAAAAAATGAACAATAAACCCTAGACAGAAAAAAATAATAATAAACTATAGATAGAAAATGAACAATAACCCTCTCTCTCTCATTACCTACTCTCTATCTCTCTCTCTCTCTCTCAATCTCTCTCAATACCCCCCCCCCTCTCTCTCTCTCTAGGACTTTTTTAGTACATCCTAGGACCTCTTAAGACATTATAGGATGCCTTCATACATCCTAGGACATCTTTTGACCCTGTAAGAAACTGAGAACCCTTAAATACATCCTACTACATCCTTAGACCCATTTTCACCCAAACGCTACATATATTTAAATGTTATACATGTGTATAGTTAGATGTTTAAATGTTTAAATTTCTTTTTGATATGTTGAAATGTTACATTCCATATGTTTCTAATGCTATGTATAGATGTTAAACATGTATAGTTAGAAGTTATAATGATATCCTAGGACCCCTTAGTATAACCTAGGACCTTTTAAGATTCCTTAGACCCATTTTCACCCCAATACTACATATATTTAAATGTTATACGTGTATAATTAGATGTTTAGATGTTTAAATTTCCCTCTCTCTCTATATATTTCTCTCTCACTCACACTCTCTCTCTAGATCTTGCTCACTCTCTTTCATTACCTACTCTCTCTCTCTCTATCTCTCTCTCTCTCATTAGCTACTCACTCTCTCTCTCTCTTTTTCACTCACACTCTCTCTCTATCTCGTTCACCCTCTCTCATTACCTACTCTCTCTCTCTATCTCACTCACTCTCTCTCATTAGCTACTCTCTCTCTGTCTCATTACCTGCTCTCTCTCTCTATCTCACTCACTCACTCACTCTCATTAGCTACTCTCTCTCTTTCTCTCTTTCTCTTTATGAACTCTCTCTCTCTCTCTCTCTCTCTCTCTCTCTCTCTATCTCCTTCCCTCTCTCTCTCTCTCTCTCTCTCTCTCTCTCTCTCTCTCTCTATGAACTCTATCCTCTTTTCTCTCTCTCTCTCCCTCATTCACTCTCTCTCACTCATTGTCTCCCAAATTACCTACACTCCCTCTCTTTGGCTCTCTTTATTTTAATCGTGCATAAAAGTTTAATTATTTAAATTTATATTTGTAAATGTTGTATTTAAATATAAAGTTTGAATGTTTAAATTTATATTTCTAAATGTTGTATTTAATTATAAGTTTTTATTTTGAAGGTGAAATGTAAATTAAATAGTAATTGTAAATTTTCATGTTTGTATATATATGCAGATTATATTCACATAATGGATGAGTTTGACATAGATGAGCTGTTAGGTCATATGCCACCTCCACCCCCTCCACCTCCACCTACTCTTGAGGAGTTGAGGGAGAGAATCAAGAGGAATATTGCTTCCCTCTTGAGAGATATTAGTACCATTAGACATGATCATTATCCTCCTTCACAGCTACTACTCCTTGTTGATAGTATGCAAGGCATTGTCCATTCTATATAGAAACTGGATGGGGAGTTGGATAGATATTGCACGTTGAGAGATTCTATGCATGCTTATTATTTTGATGGCCTATATTATAAATAGGTCAATGAGTTGAAAATAAAAAAAAATGATTTGAAACATTATTTTGTGAACCCAAAAACGGGTGAGGAGAAAGATCTGAAAAAGTCACATATATCTATTAGATGGTGTAGGCACCCGCAGATAGCTGCAAACTTTTGGGAGTGTTGGTGGATGGTATTTGACCATCCACCACACTCTAATCATGAGGTGCCGATGTATTTTTTGAAAAAATTATGGGCAGAATTTGAATTGGGTAAAAAACCCAATAACTTTGACATTAGATCATTTCAGGGGATTGGCCGAGGTATGCCACAGGATAGGCCATGGGTCAGATTGAGTGATAGAGGTAGAAATTGTGTGCATGATGATCCCCTTGTTCCTCTTCTTGCACCAATTGTTCCTACACCCATTCATCATTGAGCAGTTGAATCTTCTCTTGGTTCACTGAGTGCCCTTTTCAGCAATTCGTTAGAGCAGTTTCACCAGGTGAGGGCTACCCCCAACATAGCACATGTTTGCATGAGCTGCGGGGGTATATGTATAGGCCCCCAGAGTGATGTTGCCCATGGAGGAGATGATGATCCTACCAATGTTGATGTGGCCCATGGTGGATATGATGATGTTGGTGAGGGTATAGATGATGTCATCTCTTCATATGTTAATCTCCTATGCGCAGACGATGATCATCCTATAGAGGTACAAATTTATTTATATAATTTATAGTGCAATATTAAATTTAATATATATACACATATAAACCATAACACGAGTCAATTTTTCTGAATAGGGGAGGGTTCATACCACATCATGGAGGGAGCTCCATCATCTTACTTCTATACCTCAAGATGTTGGTGCCCAGTTTATGGTATGCACTTGCATCTAGATACATTGAAGTACAATGTATCTAGATGCAAGTGCATACCATAAACAATTAAAACTTGAGTTTAATAATGCGTATGATATTTTTTTAAAAATTTGTAGGGTGTTTTGGGTAACACTGAGGTTGGCGGTTCTTTGCGCCCAGGCCCATCAATCAGTGAGGCTTAGCCTCATATAACCCTAGTATATTTTTTACCCATTAATTTTGAGTGTTTATATGCTTAATAAGTTATGTACAACTTTGATTCATGCCTATTTTTGCAATTGTAGGCTTTTTGGTTGTCTGATGATGCATCACGTATACATCCTCACCCATCAGTGACTTTGGCTGCACATCAGACACCATATGCATGCTTATCTTCCAGAAACTTCTTCTCATTATATAGTTTATAATTTATGTATATACAAGTTTTATCTGTGCTTTATATATTTTGTTCAGGTCGACACCACTATCACTCTTGGTATAACTACGAGATTGAGCCAAATGCAACCATCGACATTGTCATTTGAGGTCATGATTTAAAAAATAAATTCTAATTTGTCTATTGTGTACATGTCTTATAGGGATTATCAAAATTGATGTAATATTTTTTGTGCAGGACTTGACTACAACCACTTTCTTTGTTCAAGAGAGTGGACCTCCTCGTACCATTGAGGGCATTACAAAGCATGGTCGTATGGTAATTTATTTTAAATGTTCATTATTTAACTACTTTATGAGTGAAATATGCAAATCATTTGAATTAAACACATATAACATCTTCTCATGTTATCTTTTAATAATGTACAGGAGGGTGTAGACACTGATATTGCAAAACACAGGATGGTGCATCTCAAGAGCACATCCAGCAGGATGATGCATCTCAGTCATCTTCGCATGGAGTGAAGAGAACTAAAGATCAGATGCACGCGATCTCTTAGATTATATATGTTAGAACATGTTATGTTATTAAATTATGGACTTTTTATGATGACACTTGTTATGTTATCAGGACTTGTTATTATGTTATTTGGACTTTTTACTATGTCATTTCCTTGTTATTATTTTATTAGGACTTGTTACTATGTCATTTCCTTTTTATTATGATATCAGGGCTTGTTATGTCATTATATATATATATATCATTAGTTGTTATGTGATTTGGTGCCCTCTAGTATTAATTTTTTGCACTTTACTTGTACAAGACATATGTGTGTCGTGTTGTCATTCTAGGCTCACACATGCATCCTAGGTAGAATATAATCATACTAAAATTTTTAACACATGCACATGATATGACATTCTAAAACTATTAAAAACAAAGGTTATATGACATGAACATATTCTCTAATATCATATTCCATTCTAGAGGCTCTCACATGCACATGATATGACATTATTAAAGATCAAAGATAAATCTACTAATTATGAAAAGACATTGTAATCTTAACTAGAAGCATACGTTGATGAAAAATATAATAGTTATAAAATTTTATAGAAAGAAAATTCAATTAAATTAACTATGAGTGGAGAAAAAATTCAACCTAGAACAATGTGATAGGTAGTTTTAAATCTTGCATGTTCACATAAAGGTCATCAATTTTGTATAATAAAATAATAGAAAAAATAATGTAATATAAACCCTAAACTTATTAAAAGAGATGAGAATGATAATTGAAAATGTGATAGATAAGGAATACTCAACTATTTATTGGGAATTTATTATGTGTAGAAAAATCATGACACATTGTTGACATTAAGCCAAATCCATTTTCTAATATACATATAAATTAAAGACACACATGACATATATGTAAATGCTTATGATAATGTTGTATCTATTGACGTGGATGTAATAAAAATAATTGTTTCATTCTTGATGTGGATGCAATAAAATTAGAATATGAAAAGATAGGATGAAGTTGTTGAATAGTGTTGCCCATTCAAAATGAGTACTATGGTGGACTTATAACATAGACTTGTTATCATTCATTATTATGTACTTATTTGTTCATGTAATTGACAAGATGAATTGATTTTATGAGAACTATATTAGAGTAGGACATATACATACATATATATAAACAATCATCAACTTATTTATATTGAATGAAGTTACATCAATTGACATGAAAAAATAACTATCAACATCAAAAACTATCATCATCAATTAGTGAACATAGGGCCAATGTACACAGTTTATTTATTTAATAAAAGTAGACGAATAAAATTCTATTTATGAAACTAAAATTATATCAATGCATGTATGTTCTTCTAGGGGTCCTGCAAAAAAAAAGGAATGTTCAAATGTAATAAAAAATATATATTTAAAAGTAAAGTTTAATTTATGCTACAAAAAGTTAAATGTATTTTATTCAGTGTAATGTGTTGGGACTGATTAAAATTGAATCAAGTTTAGAGGCCCATTTCAAAAAATTTCTCTGCATGTCAGAAAAGTACCCGAATGAGTCAATTTGAATGGCCTAGTTGGAGAGAGGGAAAGTGGAGCCGATTGATTTTCAAAGGGTAAGGCTCGGGATTCATGTCCCACACATTTCATTTGGCCTATTCAGTGATGTGCAACTTTTAGAATTCAATTTGGATAAGTTTATGAGGTACCCATTTTGAGGGGTGAGCTGGAAGTACATTTTAGGCACAAATGCAGATTTTATTGAGTAGCCTACTTCGAGCGATTACATCTTTTTCCCTATTGATCGTCATGGAGAATTTCAAAATGGATCCAATTCTATGCATAAATGTGAGTCAGTCTACAAAATTTCAAGTCTTGACGAATCTGTTTGCTCAGTTTTCATAGCCAAGTCCGTTTGCAGTTTGTGTGGTTTGGCAAGTCCCTACTTCGACAGCTAGTCGGAGTCCTGTTTCGCACAAGTGTAAAAGTTGCCTCAGTAAGTGTCATGTCAGAATGTTTGTTTCAGGATAATTTTGGTATAAATGATGAGCTACCTTTCAAATTTCAAGGCTCTACTAATCCGTTTGATCGGTTTTCAAAAGAGCTCATTTTGCCATCATTTTCAGTTATCCGCACTCCAGTGTTATATCAGTTAATGTAGCTGTTTTTGTAAGTGTGCCGTTTGCATCCTGTCAGTCTTTTGGTCGAATTGATAATTCAAAGTTTTAATATGTACTTAAAGGTACCTGTGTTTCAAATTTGAGGGCCTATGGAGGTTGTTTGATATTTTTGAGAAAGGCATCATGTGTTGCCAGGACATTGACTTCATCAGGTTCGCAATGTCGACAAAGCCAGTTAGGCATTTTCGGAAATTAATATCTCTTCGCTCGAGACTCATCTTGAGAAACCATTTGGTAGAAGTCATCCTTGTATATCAGAGTACACGCCTGTCAGATGGCGACCTCTAGAAAGGTGTTTTGATAGGTTTGAAAATTACGTCTTCACGATTAAATGCAAAAATTATGGCGTAATCGCCCGAAGGTTGTAAAATGCAGATTAATGATCTAAAAAATGTTGCCGATCATTTCCAGAGGTGTGTTTAAGGTGTCTGAAGCATTTTGGAGGCCAGTCATTTGAAAACAAAAAAATTTTTAGTCGGACCCACTTTCGGGCCCGACTTGGCCTATGCCTGTGCATCATTTTTTTTTTGGTAAAGTGTTCTTCATAAATGCTAATGCCATTACCACCAGCTCAGTCTACAATATGATCCATTATGTCTTTTTCCCATGGTGAATTAAGGAAGGTGTAATTCCAATATACTCCTTGTATGGTTTTTGAGAGGGGTGTTTTAAAACTTCAAGCAAAATGCAATTGCCAACATATGGAGAGTCACGCGGAAGCTAGAGAATAATGTCTTTCTTCATGTCATCAATTGTAACCATTGTTAGTACATATTGGGTCCTTGTTATTGATTTGAGACTCTTGAACAACATATGCTCATAACATCCCTGACCATCAAATGAAATTGGAAATGTGTTAACAGAGGTACATGCCAGAAATCTTCAACAAATGCAAAGTGGTGTTGGTTGAAGGGGTTGCAAAAGAATTTGAGTAAATGCAAACAAAGAAAATACAAACAGCAACTCTTCCTTATTTTCTATGACATTGCAATTAAAGGTGTTGAAAAGGGTTTTAGAGACTTTTATGCAAATAAAATTGCAGCTCCAGTGTGGTTTTTGTTTTGGACAGCAGAAACTCCAGCAAGTAATATGTCACAGCCATTCTTTTCCTTTGCCAGTTATCCATCTAATCTCATGTGGCATGGTGAATCCCTCTTCTAGGAGGAAGAAGGAGAAACAATGAGTAGTAGCAATATGAAAGGTGAGCAAGGCATTAAATCTTCAGCCAAATTCAATTGGCAAGTGTAAAACTAGTAGCTCTCTGCTGTAGCATGGTCTGGGGCCTCCTTTTTCCCATGCTAATGTACTAAAAATAGAAAAAACTTTCAAGCAAGTTAAATGGTAAGTGTGCAACTATGAGCCCTCCCTCCTGTGTGGCATGTGGAATGCTGAAAGCTTCCATAGCAAATGAATTTGTCAGGCTGTGCGTGGTGTTTGGATGAGACACAGTGAAGATTTAGCATTTTCCCCTTTCTCACGTGGCATGTTTGAAGGTTTATAAACTTTCTAACTTCCTCCTCCAGTGTTCCTTTGCATGGCTTTGTGGGATGCATATAACTTTTCAAGAAATTGCAGTTAACAGTTGCGTAGAAGTTTGGAGGGTTGTTCTGAAGTTTTAGAAGTCAATGATAGCAGCAAACAAAACCAATCCTCCCTCCCCTGCTGCGTGGAAGTGGCAAGTAATAGTTTTAAATCCATAGCAAATAAACGCAACAATGAAAACCTCCCTCACATGCCCTCCAATCATCCTCCCTCTGTGGTGTGGTGGAAAGGCACTGAAAGTTTTAAGGAAAATGCAAAGCGCCATTAAAGAGTACTCAGAAAAGTTTCAGAATGCACAGTCCCAAGCAAAATGAATTATCCCACATTCGCTGGGAAGTGGGATATTTTAATGTTTATAAGCAAATCTGCACAGAAGTAATATGTCTAAGCGATAAAGGCTTTTGACAGATGGTGCCTATGGGCGCCCAAGGTGGGCCCATGCGCGAGCATGGATCCTGAGGCAATGAAGGAGTTGACTGGATGTCGACCAGGTGGACCCCACACAGGCACGCTTCCTGAGGCAGATAGGCAAAATTTTGTAGAGGAAGGCCGACATAATGAGTGAACAAGTGCGAGATAGATCAACGGTGTGCGCTATTTCGCGAAGGCGAGATGCACGGAAGTTAAGTCCTACAAAGTTGCGAAAGCCAGGTGGTGGGTATAGTCAGCAGTCCAGCAGGCAGGTCCCAGTGAGGTGGCGCAGAGGTGGCCGTGAGGTGGCATACACATGGCGGCCAAGTGACGAATGAGCAAGCAAACATGTGGCGGTGATGAGGTGTCATCCCAAGTGGCATTCGGTCAACCCCATCAGCCAATCGGAGGCCACCACATGGCAAAGCGTCAGAGCACATATGGAGGCAAAAATCAAAATTAAAATGAGTAAATGATATAGTTTAAACTATATTAAATTTCGAAAAATTTAAATGATTGAGCACATTGGGGAATTAATTCGCCCAGGGTCTAAATTTTGGCCAAAATATAAAGTGTTATATGTTTTCAGAAAGCTCTCGGAGTGAGGAATCCGATTATGGGGTTAATTTTGACAAATGTGAAATATTTTGGAAATAGTTTCCATGGGAACAAAATTCAGTTAGAGAGAAGATATTTGATAATTTTAGTTGCAGATTTGATTTTCTTCCCTCCTCTTTTAATTCCCAATTCTTCTTAGTGGGAAGGGTTCCAGAATTCTGTGAGGTGTGCTCCAGTTTTCATGGCTTCCATTTTTTGAAATTCTTGACCCAAACTTGTAAAGTTCTATGGATCTATTCAGGGTATAGAGGCTACATTGTAGGATGACAAATTGTTTTCTAGTTGCAGGTCTTGCTTGTGTCAGGCATGAGTAAATTTCCCATGATATTGTCTCTGTGTATGCATTTAATTGTTATGAATTGAATCCTCAAGGAGGCTTATAATTTGTCATCTCAAGGAGATTGTATGATTGTTTGTAGGCATTCTTCAATGAAGAGTTTAAATTCTATAATCAGTCATAAACAATGGAATGTGTCCCAGATCTGATAATTTTATGAATGGATTGAGTAATGCATTAGTACAAGGTATTAATGCAGGGATATGTTGTAAGGAAAACCAATTTACAGTTGTGATTCATATTTGTAGTTTTGTGTGTGACCCTGTTGCCCAATGAACAAGGCACTGGTCTTGCAGGTTTGGGGATGGTTTCAGATATACATTTAAAAAGATAAATCTATTTCCCTTTATGTGTAGGGGTGTGTGTTCCATTCTTTCCAAGCTTTGTTTCATCCTATTGTTTATACAGATCTAGCCAATCTGTAATGTTTCCTAACCTATTGAGCTTGTGAAATGATATATCTGCTTAGTGTTGATGCAATTATGTGTCTTTAATTGTTATATTTAGTGCATCAAAAGGGTGTCCCCCCCTAGGTCTAGTAGAACCTGAAGTGCAGGAGGATCAATTAGGGTCCTATGTTATGTTGTCCAAGCCCTGATGTGTTTTGTAGACTGAAATTGGCCATTTCATAAAAAGATTTGCAGGTGTTCTTGGGTTATCACTTTTGGTGAACAACATAATGTACTCACCTCATCCATGTCATCAAGTTGTAATTAACATCTCAATACCAAAATTTCATTTTACCTATGTATATAACAACAATATATATGCTAAAGGGACAAAGCCAAAAATTTATCATAATTAAACTGAATTCTAGGACCTTATCTTGTATTACCATATAACAACAATAAAAGAATTGCACTCACCTAGTATTACAACTTTGATTAGCTAAAAGTTGTAAAATGCACAAGTTAATTGTCATCCATGTTACATAAAGTTGTACTTGACAACTGAACACCAAATTAATTAGCTACATGTATAAGAATAAATAAGACATATATACATATAGAAAGTTACATATAAAATTTTCACAAAATTAACAAAAAATTAAATGCATAAATTTGATTCAACCTAATTTACCATCCGCATCCTCTCTCTTCTGCAATGCATCTATGATTGCCTCGTTCTCTTCCATTGAAAGTGTCCATAATACCTTATTAGAAGGTCTCCCTTTGTATCTTTCTAATTTGATGTTTTTTTCCACCACCAAATGAGAATAGTGTATAATCTTATTTTTTGATTGGTAGTCTTCATAAGCTGGTAAGCCATTCCTTCTTATTAGGTATTTGCATAGCCATGTGCCAACTACCACAACAAACCCAACTGGATACTGAAAACCATCATCATCTACTTGATGACATATCAACTTTTTCTTTGCTTCTACACATCTAGCTAGCCAATACTCAGTTTGCTAATCATTATCCTCAGGTGCAACAACAACATGCACATGTCTTGGAAAACAAAATTAAGTTGTAAACAAGAAATTGAATTAAATTACCAGGTTGTATGAGGTCTGAAACATGATCATAATCTTTTGATGCAAATGCATGATCCAAATCTTCATTTCTTATAACATCTTGATATTGTGTCTCACTAGGGTTTAGGGATTTTTGTTGACATTCTTCAACCCATTTTGTATTCTCGCATTCTTCCCATTCACCTGCAACACAAAATTGACAAAAACATGCAAGCTCCCTAGTCCATATAGTCCAAGTGTTAGAATTAGAACTCTTAAATAAATGCCATCTAGTTGAACCATTGATTGTATTACAATCATATCTTGGAAGGATACTCTCCTCATCAACTAGCCAGAAGAAACGTCTAATTGTAGAGTTTTGACTTGATCCCATGGATAAAGCTGCACTACACCAATCCACAATTTCACTTGTATTTTTAAATTTAGCTTTTTCCTCGAATTAGAGTTGCTCTTTGCAAAGGGGTCTCTTAACACATCCATCGACACCATCATGTTCTCCTTTCTCATGTCCAACCTCAAAAAAACTCCACATGTGATCGATATTAGTTTGCTTATGTATCCTACTCAACCAATAAAACATTCTAGAATTATTGAATTGCCTTGTGTAATTATCTAACCATATTAGATGTTGTGTCATCTGAATTTCTCTCATCCTCAAATTCTCATAAAAGGTCTTGAAGCAATACTGGACAAAATTTGATGAGTATAATTTATTATCACTCATATAGAAATGGTACTCTCTCAAAATGTTACGATCCTCTTCTATACTATCAGGTGCATGCCTATAGACAATATGAAAAAAAATTGCTACTTGCACTGAATTGTAATATTGTGATTGAACCTCATCATGTGGTGCAAACATGTAGTTCTCTGCAAATTCAATGACCAAAAGTATACTACTAGCAGGAAATGTATTCTTACATATTCAAAACTGACCATCGAGCCATCTAGCATTTTGAGAGTGTTTAACATATTTAGGTATGATCTTACTCTTAAATTCATTCATAAATGCATGAACAATAACTTTTTCAGTAATTAGATCACACCGTCATCCAACCTTTCCATCCTTCAATGGATACTCAACAGTTTTAAATATTTTTACATCAAGTAATTGTTATCCAGAATCAATTAAAATATTTTCATGCAAACATTCATCCAACAATGCTAGATTCCACATATATCACATACACCAAAAACATGTGCATTGGAAAAAAATATTGCACATTAGGTGGGTTGCAAAAAAAACTTGATATAAACTCCTTTATAGTTTCAGGTGGTATATTTATACCACATTCTTGCAATATTCTATTACTATGCATGGTAACATGTATATATCAAAATCCATCATAATGGTAATGAAATTGAACATGAAATCTACCGAAATATATCAAAGGTTTCATTATCATGGTAGAATGTTTGGGAAGATTTATTGGAAATCTTGTTGAGAAGGGAGAGTTTTGTGGGCTGAAACCTTCTTTGGCAGACCAAGTTTGTTCCCATCAACAATTTGTGGATGACTCTATTATTATGGGGAATGCTTCAATGAAAGACTCTAGGAGCTTAAAGAAAGCATTGGATAGTTATGGGATAGCTACCGGTCAATTGATAAATTGGTCTAAAAGTTTTGTCTATTTCATCAACACTCTAGAAAGAAGACAGATAAAAATTAGTAACATTTTGGTATGTCAATTGGGGAATCTTCCTACTTCCTATCTTGGGCTCCCTTTATGTCAAGTCCCTCATGATACTTTGTGGGGTGCTCTTGTGGATAAATTTCATAGGAAGTTAGTTGGTTGGAAAGGCTCTTTTCTCATCCAAGATGGTAAGGTCCAGCTTTTGAAATCTACTCTTCAGAGTATTCCACTTTATGCCATCAGCCTTTTTAGAATTCCAGCCAAGTTTGTGGAGGCTATTGAAAAATTTCAAAGAACTTTTCTGTGGACAGGGGTTGAGGAGAAGAAGAGAATGAAGCTGATTGTGTGGGATAAGGTTTGTAAACCTATAAGAAAGGGAGGTCTCGACCTTAGAAGAATTAGAGACATGAATGATTTTCTTATGGATAAGCAGATATGGAGAAATTATAACACTCAGGGAGAATGGAAATTGATATGGGACAACAAGTATAAAAGACAATTTCCTACCCTTGAAAGTTTCCTCAATGCTGAAGATATCCCGATCGGCTCTAATATCTAGAAAAATGTTACAAGAACTAGAGATCTAATTGCCAAAGGTGTGAAATGGAAGGTGGGGAAAGGTAATTTCATTAAATTCTGGGAAGATTCTTGGTTGCTTGATTCCCCATTGAGTGAAAGTCCTAATTGGGGCAAATTTCAGAATTAGTGTAAGGAAAAATATGCACTATGGTGGGTGACTACTGGAATGATGGACAGTGGAAAGAATTATCCCCAGTTGATCCCTCCCTTGGTAATCTGAACAAAATTATGAATTCCATGGTGGTGGTGGATGATGATGACCAGCTAATCTGGAAACTTACAACAAATGGTAAATTTTATGTTGCCTCTCTTTATAATCAACAATTTTCTAATTTAGAGAGTCCTTGCTGGGCTAAGGCTTGGGTGAAAGGCCTAATTCCCAAAATTAATATTTTTTTTGGACTATCCTTCAAAATAAAATTTTGACTATTGATAACCTCAAAATTAGAGGAATCTATATGCCTAGTGTTTGTTTTCTTTGTATGCAGAATGAGGAAACCATTAACCACTTGTTCTTCCACTGTCCCTTCTCTGTTGATATATGGGCTAGATGTTTGGATTACTTCAATATCAGTTGGGTCTTTCCAGAATCTGTCCAAGAGGTTTTTAATTCTTGGCATTACCCCTCAAGGAATAAGACTATAATTTTGTTATGGAGACCGGCTTTACCTCATATTTGCTGAGGAATATGGAAAGAGAGAAATGAAAGAGTGTTCAGAGAGAAGGCATCTAAGGCTCAAATAATTTTTGAGAAAATCAAACAAAATGTAGTGGAGAATATCAACATCATGGGCAGAATAGCCAACCCCAAAGATCAAGATGATCATATTATTTTCAAGAATTAGAGATTAAAGGGAAGAGACATCTTTCAGGCTAATCCTAGAGAAGGTGTGAAATGGGAAAGGCCTCCTCAGGGCTAGATGAAAATTAACTTTGATGGCACTTCAAAGGGTAACCCTGACAATGCGGGGTGTGGTGTGGTTTTAAGGGATGAATGGGGAAAATGAAAAACCATTAAATGTATCCCTATTGGCAGTCAAACTAATCATGTTGTTGAGGCCATGTCGGCTTATCATGGGATGGTGCTAGCAAAGGAAGCCAATTGTACCAGAGTATGGTGTGAAGGTGACTCTTTGAATATCATAAATTGTTTGAATAAGGTGTTCCTGCCATCTTGGTCTATAAACAATGCTATTAAAGAAACGAAGAAAATAAGTGGAAACTTTGATATGTGTGTTTTCACACATGTATATGGGGAAGCTAACTTATGTGCTGACTGGGCAGCCAACCTGGCTTACCGATCTAAGAAAATCATTACCATTAATGGGGAGAGTAAACTTGCGTGTGAGGTAAAATCCTTGTTCAAACTAGACCGTATCTAGATGAGGCAACGTGGCATCATCAATCATAATTCCTAATGTTTTTTGCCCCTTTTTTGATGAAGGTTTACAATGGTGGTGATGAGAATTTATTTAATAGACATATCATATTAATAGGGCATGGATTCTGGGTTGTTTTTCAGAGAAATAATAGCAACCAGAGAAGAATTATCAGAGAAGAGATTAGTAATTCTAGTGATTTTGAAGGAAAAATGGGAGGGAACAAAAAGAGGTTTGAAGCAACCTCATGTTCGGATCTGAAGAAGAACAAAGAGGTTTGGGAGATTCTACAGGAGGGAAGCTTAAGTGTTTTTATGGAGAGGCTCTGTGGTAAAGACCCAACAATTACCAATCATTTTATAAAGAATTGGAAGAATGGCAAAGTTTCGGTGGGTACCCAGATGATGACGGTAGATGAAGATATCATTGTAGAAGCTATGGGGATGGTGATAGATGGTATTAAGTTCTATAGAGATCATAGTGCCTCTGATAAGGCAGCAGATATATTTCCTATCACAGATGGAAAAAAGAAGAAAATGGTGAAGGTGGATAGCTCCTATCACGTAGGCCATGGAGGTTCATGTTGTTTGCTACCATAACCTACATTACGCTGGATGAAATATTTACGAGGGCTTATGGGTACCATTTCATGCTACTCAACCACTTCCACCATGGTGAAAAGGTAAGCTTGCACTATTATTTAGCATGTTCAATGGATCACACCATTAAAGAAATGCAGAAAGACCCTCAGGGGGACCATGCTCTTCATCAAGGTCTTATGGTTTTAGTTTACAAATTGCTGAAAGGGAAATCCATAGAGAAACCAATTAGAGGTAAAAATACCAGGGATGATGACATAGAAAGTGAGTATAGTGGTTTCAACTTTGACTCAAAAACTGAAGGTGAGTTGGAGGATCTTAGCAAAAGGGGAGTAATAAGGGGAAAAGAAAGAGGATTGTGGTTGATTATGATCTCTCGGACTCCGAGGATGAGTCCTTTGAGGAAAAATTCATCAAAAGCAAGAAAGGAAATGGAATGGGAAAACAAACCCAGAGGAAGAAGAATACCACCAGGGGAGTTAACAAGGCTAAAAAATAGATTTTGATAGCTTCTGATGAGGATGCAAAGGAGGAAAAAAATGACAATGTGAAGGGTAAGGAGGAGGATGAGATTTTGGAGGTGGGTCATGGTGAGGATATGAGTACTCAAGGATTGTAGAATGAGGGCCAAGAGAATAAAAGGGGAAATCCTAGTGACTGTCATGGGGATAATGATAGTATTAAGGGATTTTGTGATACTATTAGAAAAATTGTGAAAGATATCAACAACCTAAAGAACGATATTAAAGTTATAAAAAATGTTCCAATAGGCGAGAAGCCTCATTCTGAAAATGTTAAAGAATTAGTGGTGGTGATCAACAATGCTGAATCTTTTGAAGCCATGGTCGGTAAAATTTTTGAAATAGAAAAGAAGGGCATAGAGAGGAGAATGGGCTAGAAACTACCATGAATAACCTGGTCAATAGAGTCAATGAGATGGAATTAATTGTGAAGAGGATAGCTGAACAAAATTTCCAAATTCTTAAAGCCTCTGTGGACAATATGAATATTCTCATTAACATATTTGATAACATTAAAGAAAAAGAGGGTGAAAAGGCCCAGATGGAGAAAAAAGGTCATGAGAAGAGAACTAGGGCCAACACTAGGAATCAGGGTGATGTCAAGGGACGAGAGCTGGATGATTTGAAGACCTTTGTCGACAACATGAAGGTAGCAGATGGTGGTTCATGCAGAAGATATTATGAAAAATATTTAGACGTCTCGGTCTTTGTCTTTGTATTTGTGCTATCCTTTTGCTATCCTTATGTTGTCTTTGTGTGGCTCTATGTGTTTTGAGTTCCCTTTTTGGTTTGGATGGGAACTTTTTTTTGTTTGGGTGATCAGGCATGGTTTTTTCTGCTTTAATGCTAAATCTATTTCCTAGTATGTAAAAGGTTCAGGTTCCTTTCAAAAACCTATTTTTACTTAATCAAATCAAAATTGAACATGAGTTTTGCAACAAAATGTGACTCTTTCCTTGTTATTCCAAACATACCAAGGTTTACACTTTTCAAAAGACCTTTGACTAATGCTAATAGTTAACACCTTATCATCCTTTTTTTTTTGTATAATTCAGTTTGAGTCATGTCCAAAAGGTGTTTTGGATGTGGATCACAATTTTTTTACCCCTCTTAATTTAAGCACATCTCTAGCATTAGGTGATACTCTCGTATTATCATGCCAGAATTTTTTGATCAAAGGTTTGACTTCACTAATAAGTTTCATATCAGACCTTGGTACTCTACCACTAAGAGTCCACAAATTGTTTGCCGGATCACTTTCAAAGTCTTCTCTTTATAGCTCTTGACAAAGTTTTATGATGAATATTAAGATATCCATTTATGTTATTCATCATTCTTTTATCAGAAGTTGTTTTTCTTACTAAAGTTGTTGTTATTGCTCATCATGCCGCATTCCTAACTTTAGAACAACTTTTCTTTCCAATTGTACCAAAGGCGCTAGAAACAATTGATACAACTTGTTTTAAAGACTCGTCCTTCTTTTTGGGTTTGACATAAAAGCCTAACTTCTTCATCACTTTCCGCATTTTAGTCATTTTAATTAGTTGTAACATTAATTGACATTGAAACCCAAATTTATTATTATAAATTTTTTTTCTAAACAATCTATTTGCATGTGTCCTAATCTATCTCCATGAAACCAAGCTAGGAAGATTGTCTAGCACATCACTTTTAATTTGAAAATATTCATTCATTTCATTATCATTCAAACATGTTTCTTTTTCAATTGGTGTTTCCATGTCTACATCCACATTATTGATTTCAAATGTTGATCGATTTTCAATTTCAATTGGGGTTTGAATTTCAGTTTCAATTTGAGTTTTACTTCCATTTGGGGTTTGATTTTCAATTGGGGTTTGATTTAATGAGTAACCTGCTTCTATTAAATCATCGATTTGTTCATGAGAATAAACATGGGGATGTGAAGACATACCTGTATCCAATAATGGATTAGAAGATGCACCTAAATTTAGTTATACTATGTTTCCTTCTTTAACATTTATGGTATGCTTGATGTTCTCGTCTTCTGAAATGATTGTTGAACTCGAAGCTCCAACATTGTTCAATTGTTTAATTCTTGCTCTTTTTTCTCGTTGACGTTTTTCCTCCTCTCTATTTGTTGCAATGTCTTCAGCTGTCAGAACCTTCCTTCGCCTCTTTTTGCATTGATTTGATCCCATGGCTGCACCAAAATTTGAATTTGAATGGATCTCCTTATCAAATCGATAACAAGACAAGAAAAGAGAATTATTTAACAAAATATTCTCTCTATAGATCAAACCTGTTGGATAATGATTGAATAATCATTCAATCATTGAAATTTGTCCTTGTAGGCTAGTGTTTTGCCCAACAGATCTTTTAAGAAATGAGCACCCATTATTTGAATGAAATGGGTGCGCATTTTTAAATCAGGTACACATTTCTAAAAATGGGTGCCCGTTTTGTTTTCAATGGTACAAAGCAAAATAGACGCTCATTTTTTTAATTTCAAATAACGGGAGCCCGTTTCATAAAAGTTGGAGTAGGAAACAACCCCCTGCCTTGGTTTTGGCTTCGAGTTAGGCTTGGTGGGACCAAGCCTATGCTTGGACCTCCAAACAAATGGCTAAGGAAAAATAATATTAGAGTTCTACCTTGTCCTAATGTTTTGAGGGCCTTCCTGATCGAATATTTTCATGAAATGAAAACCCATTAGATTTCTTATTGTCTTAATTTTGAAAATGTAAAATTCATAGTGATAAGATGATTTTTACTTTTTTTGCATTATTTATTAGTCAAGAGTGGTACGTAAACCTAAAATACCGAGCTTCGATAAAACTTGAATAACATTTTTGTTTTTTGGGTTTTTAGAAAAATAAATTATATGACATCAATCTACATACAATTCTTTTGAAGATTAAAAAAAAAAATTGAAGTATGAAATTTTCATCATATTATGGTGGTTGTACACTCGATGTTTTGAAAATGTACTTTATTGTCAATTAAAAATTAACAAAAAAATATATATTCAACAAAAAACAAGCAAAAATATTCTCATAAATATTTGGTGTCTTAGGTATTGTTTCCTAGAAGGATTTGCAAAAATTCATTTATTTGCATCAAAAAATGGTGGTCATACACATGTGTGGTATGGTCTTGAAACAAGCATTTTGAAAAAGTGGTTTTTAAACATGCATACTAAAACACTATTTATATCATGTGGGTATTGAAAAAATTTACATATTTGAAAAGTAGACTTCGAGCACTACATTTTCAATTACTGAAGTTTTTTGAGATTCAATCTCTAAGTGCCTCAAATTTTGACATCAATTGATAAAAAAATTGAAAAATAGATAAAACACTTCCACTTTTTGCCCAAAAGTGGGACTCAACTTCTTGCAACCACCCAACATCCTTATGAATCTGGGGGCAAAAGTACTACTCACTCACCAATGCAACTATTTTGTCAATGCCAAAATGTCTAGCTAAACCTCCACTATGTTTCTCTTTTATTAGGTTCTCTTTCATGGAACTCTTAGGTATGAACAACTGAACTGCCTTGAATAACATCCCATCCTGAATGAAATGATCCAGCCATTTTCTCCTATCAACCATAACCGGTTCTCTACATGCTTTCCAAGGTTCTGCAAAATTTGGGTCTTCATCATACAAGGTCTTCAAATCTTCAAAACCTAATACTATCACTCTCATCTCTGCCAACAAATTCCTTCTCCTACTCAATGCATCAACAACTTTGTTAGATTTCCCACTTCTATGAGTCAACATAAAGGTGTAACTCTGCAAGAATTCTACCCATCTCATATGTCTTTGATTCAACTTACTCTGACCTTTCAAATACTGCAAATCTTGATGATCTGTATACAACACAAACTCCTAAGGCAACAAGTAGTGTCTCCATTTCTTCAAGGCTTGAAATATGGCATAAAACTCTTGATCATACATTGAATTTCTCTTCTGGGCATCATTCAATTTCTCACTGAAATAGGGTTCTTCTCTCCCTTCTTGACTCAAAATTGCTCCTATTGTTGTTCCACTTGCATCACAATCCACTTGAAATACCTTGTTTAAATCTGGTAAAACTAACACAGGTTGCTCAGTCACTTTCTACTTCAACAGTTCAAAAAAAATTGTTTTCTTTAGTGGTCCACTTGAATTCCTTCCGATCTCCTCTCAAGGTATCAGTCATAGGGTTACAAATTGAACTGAAATTTCTGATAAAAACTAGCCAATCCATGAAATGATCTTACCTCTCCAATGCTTTCCGATGTAGGCTACTCAACAATGGCTTTCACTTTCTTAGGGTCCATCTTCAAACCATCCTCAGATATCACAAATCCTAAATAGACTAACTCATCCTTCATGAAAGTACACTTCTTGATATTGATCAACAATTTTTCTTCTCTCAACCTCTATAAAACATATCTTAACTGCAACAAATGCTCCTCTTTTGTTCTACTAAAAATCAAAATGTCATCCAAATACACAATAACAAACTTACCCAAGAATTTATTCAACACCTCATTCATCAGCCTCATGAAAGTACTCGATGCATTAGTCAATCCAAAAGGCATCACCAACCATTCATATAGTCATTCATTTGTCTTAAATGTTGTCTTCCACTCATCACCTTCTCTAATCCTGATTTGATGATATCCACTCTTCAAATCTATCTTTGTAAAGTATTTTTCTGCACTCAAACAATCCATTATGTCATCCATCCTAGGCAAAGGAAGTCATTATTTCACCATGATCTTTTTTATTACTCTTGAATCGATACACATCCTCCATTCTCCATTCTTCTTAGGTACTAATACTTTTGGTAATACACAAGGGCTCTGACTCTCTCTAATCAAACCCTTCTTCAACAACTCTTGCACTTGTCTATTCAATTCTTCATTTTGTGTCGGTGTCAACTGGTGTGCAACTTTGTTAGGCAAACTAGCTCTGGGAACCAAGTCCATGCAATGACTAATACTTCTAACAGGTGGCAATCCATCATGTACATTATCTGAAATCATGTCCTCATATTCTATCAACAAATCTCTTATCTCTTTCTGGTGCTCTTCTTCCAGTTCTAGTCTCTCAGTCTTCTTAGGAATTAAGGTAAAACACACATTCTCATGTCTCAGTCCATCCATGAATTTTCTTCCATCTACTAAATAGATTCTGGTATTTGTACAGACTTCACTCTTCAATGGTTCCTCCAAAGGCAACAAGGTTTGCTTCATCCCATTGGCCACAATAGTGTATGTATTCTTCCTTCCATCATGTATTGCCTGTCTATCAAACTACCAAGATCTTCCCAATAAAAGATGATAAATATCCATAGGCATAATGTCACACAAAACTTCATCATGATAATTCCCAATTTTCAATTTTACCAAATACTGTTCACTTACTAACAACTTATTTTCATCCTGAATCCATTCTATCTGACAAGGCTTAGGGTATTTTAATATCTCCAATTTCAACTTATTCACCATCTCATTTGAAACAAGATTATCTAAACTACCACTATTAATAACAACTTTACAACACTTACTAGATACCTTACATTTGGTCTTGAACAGATTCTTCCTCTTCAAGGGTTCTTCATCTCCCCTGATATGACACAAAGATCTCCTCATCATCAACAGTTCTCCATCTTTTGGTTTATTGTCTGATCCAGTGGGGTTTTCTTCCACCACTGCTTCTCTTTTGGTAGCCTCTATCTTCTTACATTCAAATTCATGATGTCCTTCTCCTCCATACTTAAAGCAAGTACCTCTAAATATCCTCTTGTCTTATCTTCCAAAGTTCTCATTCCGGTAACCATTGGGTTCTCTCCTCCGGTAGAAATTTCTATCATCCATTCAATATGAATAAACATTTTTCTCACTTCCTTTCCCTTGTTTTGATCTATACTAGTTCCTCTTCCTCTGTTATATGCTCTTCCTCCTTGAAATCTTACTCTAGTAAACCTTCCACCTCTACCTCTCTGTCTTTGCTCATGTCTTTTGTTAAATTTCTCTTTAGCCTTTAGTGCATATTGGTAAGCCTTTTCAACACTCTCCAATTTGATCATATTGAGTTCACCTTATATAGATATCCGTAATCCATTCAAATATCTTGCAATCTATTTAACTTCATCATCAACATGTCCTGATCTAATGTTCAACTTGTAAAATACTTCGGTGTACTCCTTCACACTAGATTCCTTTTGTCTCAGGTTCTGCAATTTCTGGAACAAATCCACTTGATAATTCATCGGGATAAACTTTGATTTCAACTTAGCAATCATCCTATCCCATGTCTTAATATTCTCTTTACCTCTTCTTTGTCTGTCAACTTGCAAATTCTCCCACCAAAGAGATGCATGACCTTTCAACCGGGTATAGGCATATTTCACCTTCCTCTCTTCTGTAATGTTTTCAAAATAAAAAAACTTCTCCATCTTCGAAATCCAATTCATCCAAATCTAACTTCCCATCATATTCTGATGGGGTAAAATGAGGTTTAGTGTTCATCCTACTCAAAACCCTTAAAAACCTTTCTTCATCCAGATCAACTACTGGTAGGTTTACTTGTTCTACCAGGGCTTCTTCTCCTTCATCTTCACTCACATCTTCAATGTTTCGGCATCTTCTCTGGGTTGTCTCCATGACTTCTAACTGGGCTGCTATTCCTCACAACATCTCCATCATGGTAGGGTTTGCATTCCCACATGCTCCACCATTCTTAGTTCCTCTTCATGCCATTGATTCATGCTAGTCCTCTGCAATTGTAGGTCGGATCTGCAATCCGCTACCCTACAACAAAAATTCAGGACACGCAACCTCTGGAACAAAACTTTTCTCTGATACCACTTGAAGTAGTCACCGATGAGGAGGGACCTCAAGGAGATCGGTCTGGACTGGTCAGCAATAGTAAACACAATAGAACTATAAAGATATGATGGAGGCAATGCAAAACAGATTGATTTATTGCATGAAATTTGATTACATCCAACTGGTAACAATCGGGTTACAACATACCGACTCACAGGCATGGTAGAATAGGTCACAAATGGGACCTTGAATCAAAAGATCTATCTTCTAGGCACATCCTATCTATCTGATTCTCTGATTGATTCTAATTGATTTCATTCTAAAGTATGATTACAAATATAAATATCAATCCAAAGGATCTAGTCAGCCCAAAAGGGATCAAAACCCAAAGAATAAGACCTAACGTGCAAAATGAACAAGGTCAGCCTCTGCTAAGAGATTCCTCTAGAAAATCCAAAGGATGAAATGTAGAAGGTTGGCCACACACCAAGAAACATCGAGATCAATGCTCAAGGCTATGCAAGCTTCAGAATGGCTTCTGGTAGATCACCAGAATAGGTCTCAGGCAACTGCTAATAAAGGAACAATAAGTAACAAAGGAACAATTGGTAATAAGAGACTGTCATGGAAAATGGTAGCGATATCTTGCTGAAAAGTGCTCCAAATGAGATGTGGTTTGAAAGCAAGAAAGAGGATAAAGTCTCCAAGTAAAATCCAACTCCATAGGATTTGGTGAGCCAAAAACGGGGACACTGAGAGAGAAAAATGAACTCCAAACAAAATAGAAAGGAAAATGTTTTTGGTTGATGCAAGATTGTTGTGAACTAGGGATGCTCCTGCATTAGCCTAGGCTTCTTCACTGGAGCAGTTTCGTTAACTTGCTCTGGAGGGTTTTCTTTCTAAGTATTTTTCTCTTGAGAAATTGGACTTCCTCAATGGTATGGTTAACTATAGAAGGGACATCCTCTGCGGTGGGAGGGAATTCAGTGGAAGGTTTTTCAACATAGTTTCTTTGTGTGCCCCTCCTCTTTTGGATAGGTTTTCTAGCTTTAAGAGGGGGGCAGGCTCATCCAAAGACTCACTATCTGAAACAATAGTGACAATCTTCTAAATTGTCTTTCTTTTCTTCTTTGTGGCCTTTTCCTTCGGAGGGGAGCTTGCTTCAGCCTCCTCAAACATTTGCAGGGTAGTTTGAGGGTTTGGCTCCATAGCAAGAACACTCTCAGTCGTTGGCATGGGTGTAATTACATCAATGGAGACAACATGAGTAATTTCTGGCATCGCAGATCTAGAACCAATTTCAAGGACACTTTCAGCAGTGGGAATAGCAGAATCTTTAGCAAGGGAAATCATTTTTAACACTTAAAGTGAATGAGACCTTGGAAAATTAGATGCAAATGCAAACCCTACAGACTATAGGGCACACACAGAAAGCTTTGCATATTCACAAATATAGCACCCTAACAATGCACAAGGATGGTGAGATAATTGACTTACTGGTTTTGCTTGGCTAAATTGCTAGAGGGCGCACTAGTTTGCTAAAGCTTTCTCTTCTTCTCTCTCTAGAATGCTCCGAATTCTCTTTTGGATGCAAGGTATGGGAGAAAATAGTTGAATTTCTCTTTTATGGTGTCACCATTAATTCATCTATGCTAGACATAGTTAGTCGTTGGTGCCAGATTTAAATTTTATCCATTGATCAGGAGATAAATGGTCAAGATTGTCATTTGACAACTCTCGAATGATGACATGGAATTCATAAGACTCTCTCAACCACCTTAGACTTGTCAAAAATTATATCATTTGAGCTACTTTTACCATATTATGATTTTTACAACCTTTGTGGGATAAGCCTTCCTTAGATCCCTCTTGTCTTCTTATCCCACACCATATTTTACTAACTTAGCTATCCCCATTGGATAAGGTTCCTATGTATTTACTTTGCTTTTCTATCTCATGGCACCCAGGAGAATCTCTTTTACCTTTGCGGGATAATGCTTTGTTATCCTCCTTTTGTCAGCATTTGTCTCTTCTTATCCCGCAGTGCATCAGTTATCTTTATTATCCTCATAGGATAAGGTTTTGAGAATGTCTTCTAAGAATCTCCTTATCCCACGCTGCTCATAGATCTCTATTTGTCTGCTGCTTGAAAGCGCTTTTCTTTGTGTGTTTACTCCACCGGAGATAAGATTTTTAAACGTATTCTCTATTATCCCACAACCCATCTCTTATCCCCATGGGAATGTGTGGGATAAGAGATCCTCTTGTTTTTAGCTTGCAATTCTTATCCCGTGACCTCATTTGAATAGGTGAAATTCCTTGCAGGATAAGGCTTCTTGAGAATCCTTTGATATTCCCTATCCTACAAGACCAATCTTTGTAGATGAAGTATACAATGGGATAAGCCTTTATACCTGTTACCTTTTCCACTATCTCTTATCCTGCACTACCTCTTTCTCGGCTTGGAAACCTTGCGGGATAACATTTACTTTGTAACTCTGAGTTATTTCTTATCCCACAAGCTCATCTCGGTGTCCCAAAAACACCATGAGATAAGACTTTCTTTAGTGCTCCTTATCTTTCCTTATCCCGCATGGTCACAGTACATACTAAAAATTGATGTCGCTCTTGTGAATGCTCCTTATCCTACACGTTCCTTTTGTTGTTATGAAGTGGTTGCGGCATAAGGGTTCCTTTGTGTCTACTTTAGACTCTTTATCCCACAGTGCTTTGCCACAGCTTCAAATGTGCCTTAGGATAACACTTCTCCTTGAGTAGTGCTATTTCCTTATCTCATGAGGCTGAGACCTTTTGCTAAAATGCTCGCATGATAATATCTCTTCGCATTCCCTTTGACATGCTTATCCCGCACAATAGAGACACTAAGGAAGACATTTATGTGAATCTTTTGAGCACGTGGAGACCTTTATGGGTGAAGTGATCATGCACGGGGACCTTCCTACAAGATTTAAGAACTTTATGTCTTAGGGATTTTCGCAGCACTTGGGACATAATAAAATTTAAAAGCACCATATTCAAGTGATGACTTCTAATGCGTGGGGCCAATAAATAGATGATAAAAAAGCCTCCCAACCATGAATACAACATGGACACTAGTGAATGCAAGTCAACTATAAAATATAACATAAGCCGAGAGAACAAAGGAGATAATGCAGTAGGACAAAAACCCTTTTGAAAAACCCTAAACCCTAAGTTTCCACATGTAGGTAGGGCACAAACAAATTTTAACATCTCCAACATGTATCCTTGTTTCTATCTTCCTTAAGACATCAACATAGGACTATGTTGATGTCTTAAGGAGGGGGAGAATTTCATATCATCCTTTTTGTACTATATTTTGCATGTATTACATAGAGTGGACATCCTCAAAACCATACAAAATGAAGTGTTATACAAGATGCTTCATGCCCAAAACTAGACGTAGAATTTTTATATGTCTTATATGGTGTACATATTCTTGAAACTAGAAAAAAAAGTCATATGAGATGTTCCTAAAAATAGGAATATATTTGTCTTATATGGGGTACACATTCTTGAAACTAGACAAAACAAAGTCTTATATGAGACAATCCAAAAAATACACATTTATTTTTATTTCATGTATTATACAGGTTGTTGCATTCTCAAAACTAGATAACACAAAGTCCTATATGAGATGCTTATTTCCTGAAACTAGATAGCAACATATGTAGTAGGATGATTGGAACTAACAAAACATAGCTAGACTATTTTTGATTCTCATCCCCAACATGGATCACCTAGCATAACACAAATTGGTAGCCCATGGCATTAATGTCTCTCTTTTCTCTCTTCCCCATTAGCTTAGAGATTTTCTATTTGTGGATCATGGTTCATCATTTGAAGCTTAATCTTGCTCTTTTTATGTGATTTCTTATGTTCTTGTGATATAATTCCAAGAATGATATTAGTGGCTAGGACATTTTGATTATCGAGGTCTCTTCAACTAGTTGACTTGGATGTATTTTGCCTTTTTCTTTGTTTGTCTTTTTGTCTGTCTTATTTTGTGTGTCCTTACATGCAATTGTGTGAGTTAAGATCCTAAGATTGGGGGCTTGGTTCCTTGAAATTAGTGATGTCTTGTCTCCTTGTGATCTCTCGCTCCTAATTTCTCCTCTCTCTTATCTTTATATTTTACCATGAGTATTTTCATAGGCTCATACTCCCATTAAAGTGGAGGATAAATGTAGCATTGTAAATTGTAATTAATTCAATTTGTACCTCATGTTTGTTCTTCTACTTTAGCATGTCCTATCTCCATCCCATCTCTAGGTCTTGTTTGACCCTATTCTCCAACTTTGATGTCATGAACAACATTTAGTGGACCCCATCATGGGGCAAGGACATCATTCTTTCGAATGTAAGAAGAAAAAGAACACTAGGAGAACAACATTGGTGGAAGAAAGTCCCACTGGATTAGCTAACAAACTGGAAGATGGAGAATTGTTGATGTTGAGGAGAGCCCTATGTCATACCAGAGTTGATCAAGAGACTTTGCAGAGGAGGAATTTGTTCAGGACCAAGTGTAAGTTATCCGGTATGGGTTGCAAAGTAGTCATTGATAGTGGTAGTTTGGATAGTCTTGTTTCAAAAGAAATGGTGAATACATTGAAGTTGGAAAGATTGAAACACCCTAAGCCTTATCAGATAGCATGGATTTAGGATAATCATAAGTTGTTAGTGAGTGAGAAATGTTTGGTAAAATTAAAAATTGGGAACTATCATGATGAAGTTCTGTGTGATATTATACCTATGGACATTTGTCACCTTTTGTTGGGTAGACCTTGGCAGTTCGATAGATAGGAAATACATGATGGGAGAAAGAACATATACACTATTGTAGAAAACAAGATGAAGAAAACCTTGTTACCCTTGGAGGATCCTTTGAAGAGTGAATTTCGTACGAATACTAGAATTTGTTTGGTAGATGGAAGGAAATTCCTAGATGGAATGAGACATGAGAATGTGTGATTTTTTGTAGTTCTTAAGAAGACCAAGAACTTGGAGCATGAAGAAGAAAAATCGAAGGAGATAAGGGAGTTGTTGACAGAGTATGAATACATCATTTTAGATAATGTACCTGATGGATTACCACCCATAAGGAGTAAAAATCATTGTATGGACCTGATTCCCATAGCTAGTTTTCCTAACAAAGTTGTGCACCAGTTGACACTGACAGAGAATGAAGAGTTGAATAGACAAGTGCAAGAATTGTTGAAGAATGGATAATGGAGGATGTGTACTGATTCTAGAGAAATAAACAAGATCATAGTGAAGTATCAGTTTCCTTTACCTAGGATGATGACATAATGGATTTCTTGAGTGGAGCTAAATACAATACAAAGATAGACTTGAAGAGTGGATATCATTAGATCAGAATCAGAGAAGGAGATGAGTGGAAGACAAACATTCAAGACAAATGAAGGATTGTATGAATGGTTGGTGATGCCTTTTGGGTTGACTAGTGCACTAAGTACTTTCATGAGATTGATGAATGATGTATTGAATAAATTATTGGGTAAGTTTGTTGTTTTATATTTGGATGACATTATGATTTTTAGTAAGACAAAAGAGGAGAATTTGTTGCATTTAAGACAAGTTTTGCAGAGGTTAAGAGAAGAAAAGTTTTTGATAAACCTAAAGAAGTGTACTTTCATGAAGGAAGAGTTAGCCTATTTTGGATTTGTGATATCTATGGATGGATTGAAGATGTACCTTGAGAAGGTGAAGGAAATTTTTGAGTGGCCTACATTGAAAAGCATTGGAGAGGTCAGATAATTTCATGGATTGGCTAAAACACGGAGAGGGAATGATTCTATATTTGTGGTGGTGGATAGATTCTCAAAGATGGATCATTTAATACCTTGTAAGAAGACATCATATGTAGTGCATATAGTTGACTTAGTTTTCAAGGAAGTGGTGAGATTGCATGGATTACCTAAGAGCATAGTTTCAGACATAGACACTAAGTTTGTTGCCTATTTTTGGAGAATACTTTGGAAGAAGATGAAGACAGATTTGAAATTCAGTTCTACTTTTCACCCATAGACTAATGGACAAATAGAGGTAGTAAACTAGAGTTTGGGAAACTTTTTTAGATTCTTGGTTGGAGAAAAGACCGGAAGTTGGTATTTGATTCTTGCACTAGTAGAGTTTGCCTGCAATAATTTAGTGAACAGTACCAGAAGGACACCTTTTGAGATTTTTACCAGAGCACACCCTAGAGGTATATCAGAATTAAGAGATATTAGTAATGAAGATAAGCGGAGTGTAGAGATAGAAGAATTTGCAGATCACATCAAGGCTTCACATGTTCAATTTAAATAGTATTTGGAGGATATGAACAACAAGTATAAGGAGAAATCAAATGAAAAGAGAAGGCATAAGGAATTTGAAATTGGCGATGAAGTGATGGTGTATCTGAGAAAAGAAAAATTTCCAATATGAACCTTTAACAAGTTGCAGATGAGGAAGTGTGGACCTTGTAAGATATTGAGGAAGTTCATTTCTAGAAATGCATATGAAGTGGAGCTACCAGATAGTTTGGGTATTTCACCTATATTTTACATTGTAGATCTACATTAGTATCATGAACCATGATTCAGTAAAGATAGTATTGAAGACTTGGAAACCTAGTTTCCCAGGAAGGAACCAGCGTAGATTGAAGGCATTTTGGATAGTAGGATTGGGTGTAGTACCCAAAGTAGTCAGTACATGGATTATCTTGTGAAATAGAAAGGCATACTAGTTGAAGATTCATCTTAGATTTATCAGGTAGAGGTAAACCACCTTGGTTTTCCTCTGACCCTTGCAAGGTGAGAGACTCACTTTTTCATCAACATGCAGGAGCATTTCCTGTTCTTGGAAATCTTGCATCAACCCAAAAAACATTTCTTTTCAGTTTGTTTTTTGTTTTGCAATTTCATCATTTCTTTCTGCATTTTCTTGTATTTTCTCACTGGATCCTACAGAGATGGATTTTTCTTAAGGACATGATCATATTCCTTATTCCTAAACTATGGAGCATTTGGATCATTTACTGACAAGTTATCGATTCTGGATTCTGAGACAATTTTCTTGCAGCGGTACCGCTTGGACCTATTTGCATTGGCGAATCTTGTGAATCCATTTTTTATCTTGTGGAGCTCTAGTTCATTAATTCCAATGTTCATTTGCATGTGGCCGACCTTCCATTTGATCTGCACTTCATCCTTTGGATTTTTTAGAGGAACTTCTTTGGTGGAGGCCAACTTGCTAGTTTTACACATTTGATCTTGTTCTTCGGTATTCTATCCCTCTTGGGCTGACCGAATCTCCTTGGATCATATAAACCATTTTAATTGAGCATTAAAAGTCAGTTAGATAGAATCTAGTAGATAGATCGTAAAATTTAGAGGTCTGGGAGTGACCTGTTATGTAATTAAGCATGTTTGTAGTAGGCCAGTGAGTCGAATCTTGTAACCCAAATGTTACTAGTTGCTTGTAAATAGTTTTCATGATCTAATTCATTCAGTTCTGCATTGTATCCATCATATCCTCTTGTTTCCATTTTGTTTACTCTTTATTCCTGGTCTAGATTGATCTCTTTAAGGTCCCTCCTAACCGATGACTAAACTAGTATCTCAAAGAGAAGCTAGGAGTAATTGCCCCTCCTGATCAAAACTAATATGCATTGGTATGCATCAGTCTGGTACATTTCACAATCAAATTTTGTGATCTGGATTGATGAGTGGAGGCTTCTAATCAGGGGGATTAGTCAGTAAGTCAGTTTTGTGAGTTAGTATTGTATTTTGTGGTGCAAATATGTGCCTTTTCTATTGATGTCAGAGGGAGAGAATTATGTGAAAAATGTGTTGGGAGAGAGTCATGTAAGGGGAAGAGAATGTTAATCCTATGAGGATCTAGTTAATACTGAGAGGGGGGGTGAATCAATATTAAGACTAATTCAAACTTTAACTCAAAATTAGACTTATCTCAGATCTGAAACCATTTGACAAATATCTCAACTTCTGTAATTAGATCTAATAACCTCTTTATAAGATTTTCTTAACACATTAATCAAATCATTTATCAATAGTTTCACCACCAAAGCAATCATATAAACTTGATCATTTACCAACTCATTAACCTTATCAATATGATCAAATGCTTTCTCAAATAACTTCTTATCAGTACCAATAACCTCTGATAAACTTTTGATAAAACATCATAACTGGTGTCTCAGAATTAATGCATGAAATGAAATATAAACAAGAACATCACATGAAAAACATTCCACACATGAACACCATAAGTTGTTGACATGGAAACCCAAATAGGGAAAAACCATGGTGGGAGTTGGCACCCACAAATATTTGTACTCTTTTGAAGTACTCCCTATTAAGAGCTTACAATACGCTTGGTTAGGAGAAGACCCTGTTAGGAGTCACCCAATTAGAGTATTTTCCTTGCAGCCTGATTAGGAGCTTGATGATCTATTAGGATCAACCTCATGAGAGGATTTAACACTCTTTTGAGAGGTGCCCTCTGATAAAATTTTGATAAAACATCATAACTGGTGTCTCATAATTAATGCATGAAATGAAATATAAACAAGAACATCACATGAAAAACATTCCACACGTGAACACCATAAGTTTTTGACATGGAAACCCAAATAGGGAAAAACCATGGTGGGAGTTGGCACCCACAAATATTTGTAATATTTTGAAGTATGCCCTGTTAGGAGCTTACAATATGCTCAGTTAGGAGAAGACTCTGTTAGGATTCACCCAATTAGAGTATTTTCCTTGCAACCTAGTTAGGAGCTTGATGATTTGTTAGGATAAACCTCATGAGAGGATTTAACACTCTTTTGAGAGGTGCCCTGTTAGGGGACTTATATAATTAAGGCCTGTTAGGACTTACCCGGTTAAGGGATTTAACCTGCTGCAACTGTTAGAGAACAACAGTAAGAAAATGATATGTTACTTGTGTTGGCATTTTTGATGATTATGTTGTAATTGTCATTGATGGACACACACTTTCTATGAGATCACTTTTTCTATGTATGAGTTATGCTCAACCGGTATTTGTTTCAAACCAGTATTATGTTATAGTCTTTAGACTATTGATGTCTTGCAGAAAGTGTTTACCAATCTCAAGCGGCATGAGTACCTCAAGTGGTTTGAGGATCTCAAGCAGAATGGAGCAAAGGAACCAGAAGTGACAGTTATCATTTTCCCAGTCTTCATTTCTGTCAACTGGTAATCTGTTAAACTGGTATTACTCTGAGTTACCAACCAGCAATTGGTAAAGTTGTATAAACCGGTAATACTCTGTGATGAGTTACCAACTGGTATATCTTTGTGATAAGTTACCATCCACCAACACTTTGACGGTGATTTTGTGTCGTGTTACCAAATGTGTCTAGATACAATGAACCTAGGAACTTGCAATGTAATCCTATTGGACTGACATGAAATCAGATTCCTTTTAAGGACATCATGTCTAGGGTTTCAATATGTGTGAGTAGTTGTTAGGGTTTGAAGTGGTTGATGAGTTCATGTGTGTGCGATCTTAACAAAGAGATTAAGTCTGTGTACTGTAACATAGTGTGGATTTATTGAAGACTGAAGTAATGCTGAAATGCATTAGCAATGAGCTATCATGGATCTAACCAAGTAGGTTGTAATATTTGCTAGATCATTCACTTTTTGATTACTCACATCTTTGACAAGCTAGAAACCCTTAACCAGGTAGGCCCAGAAAAGCCTTTGTAAATCCTCTAACAAGGTGGTTCACATCTATGGATCTAAAATCCTCTCACAAGGTAGTCTTTAATTGGAATTATCTCCTAACAGAGATTGAGATTCCTAACAGGATCTGTTCTGGTAAAGAACATTGTATGACCTTAGCTGGTTTGGTTACTATTATGCAGATAGTTACTTGTGAGTTTCATCTCACTGTGGTTTTTCCCATTTGGGTTTCCACATCAAAATCTCTTGTGTTATGCTGATTGTGATTTTGTGGGTGAATGCCTTATTGTTTGGTTTGCATTTGTGTTAACCAATTTGTTAGTTAAACTATTATATCGGTTTACTATTAGACTGATAAAGTGTTTGAGTACATAAATTTTTTGTATACTAATTCACCCCCCCCTCTTAGTATTCATCAATGGGTATCAGAGCCAACCTTTCTATAAGTCTAGCCACTTGGAAAGAGATATGGGGGAATACACTGTGAGGGAGCTTACTCATCGGCTCACTCAGACTGAGCAATCTAATGATGAACTTAAAGTCAAATATAAGGCCTCTCAGGCAAAAAGAAGAGAGCATGTTGAAAAACTGATGGAGCTAACTGAAAACAGTTCTTCTGATGAAGCGGACATGGAAGCCCTAGTCCAAGAAGTTGAAAAAATGATTGAGTCCAATGCCAACCTAAGAAGGGAACTTGAAGGACTAACTATCAGAATGTGTCAAGAGCTTGAGAACCGGAGGAAAGCTGAAGATCTGGTAAAAGACAAAGACCATGAGATCGCCAAGATGAAGCAAGAGATCAGTGCACTTACCACTCATCTTCTTGAAAATAAAATTCAAAAGGAAGGAATGCAAAGTGAACTACACATGGTTGTTTCTGAGAATGCAACCTTGAAGGAATCCAATGCTGCTATTACCAAGGAACTTATTGAGTCAAACAAAATACTTTCCAAATTCAATAAGAGCACTGTCAAGCTAGAGTAGAAGCTTGAGTCAACTAAACCAGTAAAGAATACCAATGGACTTGGTTTCTCTTAATATGAGGAAGGTGAGACCTCTAGAACAAAAGGTGGAGCATCAAAGAAACAATCGGCACCAAAGGATAAAGGTAAGCAAAAGTTCAAACCTATTTACTTTAATTGTCTCAAGGAAGGACACACTGCTAATGTATGTAGAAGTAAGGCTTACAATAACTTTCCTTATTTTCTAAATGATAAGCCTAGACCCAATAGATTCAATGGTAGTTGTTATGCATGCAACAAGTTTGGGCATAGAGCATTTGAATGTAGGTCTATCATGCACAACACCGGAAGGTATCCTCAAATGAGTAAAGGAGATTTTTTTTAACCCTCTGGGAACCAAAACCCAAACCGGTTTAATACCTATAATTATCAGTCAAGAAGCAGTGGCTATCAAGCAGAAACTAGATGAAGAGAAATCTATTTGATCTATCATGGTAATGGTCACAATGCTACAACATGCAGAAGGAAGGATGGAAACATGAACAATGGACCTTGGAGAGCACCTGGAATGATTTGCTATCATTGCAACAAACCGGGTCATATGACAAGATTCTGCAGAATGAGAAAGAATATATTGGATAATATACTGGTAACTCTGGAAGGAAAGATAGATGTTGAAACCGTTCAAATGGATATGAAGAAAGCTTGGAAGAAGAAGCCAGAAGAAGTGATTCAAGAAAAACCGCTTTCTGCACCTAGTGTGGAAGTCACTGAACCGGCAAACTAAGCATCAAAAAATCTTAGGGGGAGCAAACGATGAAACATCTCAAACCCCCAGTTTAAACTGGTAAAAGACCTTAACTGGTAAGTGATACCTTTCAACTGGTAGAAGACCAAAAATGGTAAGAGGAAAATTAGGGTTTACACCCTAATTGTGGAGCATTTATTTTGGTAGGTGGAGAACTTGTTTAAAAGGATTTTTCAAGTCATTTTTCACCTACCAGTTCTCGAGCAAAGAAGTTTTTTTTAGCACTAAGCAACGAAAAGTGGTTTGGATTGTGATTCAAAGAATTCTCAAAATATTGAAGAAAAATCAAAAGCGAATATCAACTGGTCAAGTGTAGAGCACAAAGCAGTATTTCAGCAACCAAAGGAGTGAGTGGCGAAGTGTAATTTTCAAGTCCTAAATTTCAAATTATGAAGGCATTTCTCAAAATATCTCTGTTTATCATGGCTTCCATATCACACTCTAGCCCTAGTACACCCGTTGATCTAGTAGACTTCATTCAATGGAAGGCAAAATACAATGCCCTATCTCAAATACCCGCTGGTGTTATAGTGGAGGAAGGCATTTCTGATTACATTGACTGTAATATTGAAGACCTAGGATCTCTTGTAATTCATTCCCAGTTGAGTTTGTTCTATGGGAAGGACAAGAAGATTAAACCAGAATTTAGCATCCCAGAAAAGAAGAAGCTTCACAATGCAGTCTATTTCCTTGAAGAGTTTTCAGATGATCACATCCGCATCATTCTGAGCAGAGTGCACGGTGATAAAATGTACTTAGAACGGACGCATGATATCACACCGGAAGCAATTCATGCCATCACCAATTTCTGTAACGTCGATGAAGTGCCAGCCCTAAGGAAGATCAGCAAGACGGAAATGACCAAGATAACCAGTTCTATGAGCGACTCACGGGGAATGACTGTCAATTCCATCAAGGATGATCTGGTCAAATATGCGTGTATGGTGATAGGATACTGAACATTCCACACTAGCAGAATCAACTCTATCTCTACTGTAGTGGTAAATGCTTCCTACCGGATGATCATGGAAGATGCATCATTTGACTTATGCACTTGTATGCAAAGGCAACTTCTCTTGAACCTAAAGTCGATTAAATAGGACAATTCCTTGAGATTTAAGTTTGGACAACTATTAGTTGGGTTGTTCTTCTACTTCCAAGGTTACTTCCTAGGAGTCAAAGATATTCAGTGGACTGCCAACCAATCGGTTACAAAGAAAATCAAGGAAAGCCTTCAAGCGGTTGGAACCAGTTATCCAAAAGTTTTGAACAAATACTTTGATGAGTTTAGATGCAAAATGAGCCAAAGAGTGGGAATATCAGGTGATATTGTCAAGAAATATGAAGATGACATCTGCTTCACCATCAGAGATGATGAGTGCATAATGGAGGCAGTTGAGGCTAGACAGGAAGAAGTGGAATTGATAGGATATGAGGTAATGTATGACATGCTAGATGGGTATGCCTCTACCCTAATCGCCTCGCCCCTTGATCTAAAGGAAAAGAGAACCGACACCTATTTGGAAAGGGTTACACCGGTTGAAGAACCATCAGTAAAGAAGGGAAAGGCAGTGCCTTTAGTATCGACACCAGTTACCATAGCAAGTCCCAAAGTGACCAAGCGGTCACCAGCAAAGAAGAAACCGGAAGCTACACCCACCAAAGTCTTTGAGAGAAAGCGGAAGACAAAAGACACCACACTAGACTCAAAGGACACTGTGTCTAAAGAATAGTAGGTAATAAGACTAGGCAAACGAAGAAAAAGACAAAGAGTGAATCGATAACATCTGCACTGGTAAATATTGATATTTCCTCCTACAAACCTTTGACACATTGTCAAAGAACTATTAAAAATATTAGAAGAAAAGTACTTGGTGATTTGAAAGAGTGCTTTGATGATTTTAATGATGATGAAAAGAAGGAAGTTGAACAGGAAGTTATCAATTATTTATGTATTAATGACTGGTGACCATCGGAAATTAAATCTGAGACACCTGATTCTTTGTATAACTCTTTAGATAACAAGTGGTGCATTGCCATAGAAAAGGAACAAGAAATAAGAGAGGAAGTATTTGCACAATACTTTCCTAATGTGCCTAAAACTGAACTTTATGAAGTAGTGGAAAGATATAAGGGCCTCTTCTTCATGAGAAGAAGGAGACTCTTGTTGCTAGAAGGAAAAGTTCTTGTAGTGGTAAAAGATACCCACTCTCATGCCCAAGCTGCTTTAAGGTTGCATCAAGTGGTTGAAGCCAACAAGAAAACTAAGCAAGAATCGGCAACCAATAAACTAGATGAGGTATATGACAATGAAGGAGAACAAGTCACTAATCAAATGGATCCTATTGATGTTGATGCCTTGAATGGTGAAAATGTCACTCCGGGTACACCATCAGAAGTAGTAGGATAGGAAAAATAGGACAAAGGAAAGACTGCCTAGGAGCAAGTGGAAAAAGAGAAGAAGCAACAGGAAGTTGAAAAGAAGAAACAGGTAGAAGAAGAGAAAAAGAGAAAAGAGGAAGAAAAGAAAAAGGAGGAGAAAAGGAAAAGAAAAGAAAGAAAGAGGAGAAGAAGAAACAAGAGGAAGAGAAGAAGAAGGAGGAAGAAGAAGAGAAATGGAAGGAAGAAGAAAAGAGAAAGGAAGAGGAGAAGAGGAAGCAGGAAGAGGAGAAAAAGAAGCAGGAAGAGGAGAAGAAGAAGAAGGATGAAGAAGAAAAGGAGCGAAAAGAAGAAGAGAAGAAGAAGGAAGAAGAGAAAAGAAAGCAAGAAGTAGAGGAGCAAAAGAAGGCAAAAGAAGATATGTTAAGAGCCAAAGAGAAGGAGGAAGCGACACAGAGCACACAGGTGGAGACCCCAAAGGCAACCGATAGCCAAGCCAAATCAGCTGACATTACTAGTCCCATTGACCTCCAATCTTCTAATGAATCAGAGCTGCTACAAAGCATTAAGCTTGCTCAAGAATGCCTAGAGGTGATAAGGAAGAAGAAGGAGCAAGACATGATCCAAGCTGCAGTGGACACTCTTACCAGTTTGATACTGAGTACCAACCTCCCTAGTACTAATTCCTTGCTGGCCCAACTGAAACTCTTATGCACAGTTGTGGAGGACTAGGTACAAAGCCTGGAAGAGGTTGCTGAAGCACATGCCAAGAAGGAGCATCAAAAGGCTTTAAACATTGCCTTCATGAAAACGTTACATGAGCTCCGATCCGATTTGCAAAAGGCACAGAAGGTCATCAGAGATGCAATGGATGAGGGAAAATTGCTGCTCACTAAGATATGTCTACCCCATCTATTTTGTGATGATGTGCTTGCCCAGAAAGAGAAACTGCAAACTCATTTGCAGACATTCATAAGCACCTTCAAGACCCTATATGATTCCTTTACCGCTTATGGAAAAACCGTTCACTGGTTTCATCTTCAGGCTACAAGAATTGATTTGGAGATCAGCAACTAGACCAAGGATCTGTAGGAACTTCAACTGGTTCTACTACCTAGACTGTAAATACTTCAAAAGTTCTATCTCAATCTGGATGCCTTGACGATTACTCAAGAGATGAGTACTTTGGATGCCATGGAGGAACAAGTATCCTAGATGCAAACAAAGAATGAGGTTGCTACTTCAATACTTGAGTCATGGTCCTTATCCATGAAGCAATTTATGTAGGACTTTCAATCAGTTATTGACAAGTTTCACTCTTTATTGTCATAAACAGTTATTCAGCTAATAGAAATAGGGGTTATTCAGCTGTATTTTGTCATTGTTGGCAAAAGGGGAGAAGTATTTTGGTATTTAAAATTTTGATGCATACTATGTATACTCATGTTTATCTCTGTAAGGAAGTAGTATACATTTTCTTTTCTGCAAAGGGATAGTGTATATGCTTAGGGGGAGTATTTTTTATTATGGCATATTTTTTTTGTAAAAACACTTAGATGTCAAAATTTTCCCAAGTGTTGCCATCAATGCCAAAGGGGGAGATTGTTGGCATTTTTGATGATTATGTTGTAATTTTAATTGATGGACACACACTTGCTATGAGATCACCTTTTGTATGTATGAGTTATGATCAACCGGTATTTGTTTCAAACCGGTATTATCTTATAGTCTTTAGAATATCGGTGTCTTGCAAAAAGTGTTTACCGATCTCAAGCGGCATGAGGACCTCAAGCGGTTCGAGGATCTCAAGCGGAACGGAGCAAAGGAATTAGAAGCAGTAGTTATCATTTTCCCAGTCTTCATTTCTATCAACCGGTAATTTGTTAAACCAGTATTACTCTGAGTTACCAACCGACAATCGGTAAAGTTGTATAAACTGGTAATACTCTGTGATGAGTTACCATCCACTGACAATTTGATGGTGATTTTGTGTCGTGTTACCAAATGTGTCTAGATACAATGAACCTAGGAACTTGCAATGTAATCCTATTGGACCAACATGAAATCAGATTCTTTTTAAGGACATCATGTCTAGGGTTTCAATATGTGTGAGTAGCTGTAGATTTACTAAAGACTGAAGTAATGTTGAAATGCATTAGCAATGAGATATCATAGATCTAACCAAGCAGGCTATGCTATTTGCTAGATCATTCACTTGTTGATTACTCACATCTTTGACAAGTTAGAAACCCTTAACCGGTAGGCCTAGAAAAGCCTTTGTAAATCCTATAACAAGGTGGTTCACATCTGTGGATCTAAAATCCTCTCACAAGGTAGTCTTTAATTGAACTTATCTCCTAACAGAAATTGAGATTTCTAACAGGACCTGTTCTGGTAAAGAACATTGTATGACCTTAACCGGTCTGACCTTAACCGGTCTGGTTACTATTCTGCAGATAGTTACTTGTGAGTTTCATCTCACCATGGTTTTTCCCATTTTGGTTTCCACGTCAAAATCTCTCGTGTTATGGTTATTGTGCTTCTGTTGGTGACTGCCTTACTTTCTGTTTGGTTTGCATTTGTGTTAACCTGTTTGTTAGTTAAACTGTTATACCGATTTACCGCTAGACTGATAAAGTGTTTGAGTAGAGAAATTTTTTGTATACTAATTCACCCTCCCCTCTTAGTATTAATCAACTTGCACTTCTCTACTTGCTTGATTAGATCTATTTATACACAACACTTTGAAACTCTTAGGCAGATCTCACAATTCACTTGGATGACTTAACAGATTCTCTAAGACCACTGACACAATAAACATCAACTGTGTCAACCTAAATAGCCATCTCAACTAGGTTAGCCACAAAACCTAATTACATCATGAATTTACAATTAGATCACAAGAGATCATCATAAATTGCTATACAGATCATTACAACAAATTACAATGCAATATCAACGGTTGGTTGATCATAACTCATCATGAAAATCTGATTTGTATCCTCAAAACACTCTACTAAGATTTTCGTTGATTCCCAAAAAAATCTTCCTTGAATCGTGCCAAAACAACTATCAAATCTTTCATGCAAGTTGTGTCATGTTACCAACTTCATGTAGACTCACTATCAATCATCGTCATAACTAAAATCATTACTGGTTTAATTATTTCTTCATTAGTCCTTAAACCCTACTAAATCCTTAGCAAAACTTCATCAAAAATTTGAAACATGCCTTTCGGTAATCATCACAAGTTCTGGTTCTAGCCAGATACTTCTTTCCATGATACAAGTTTACCATCCAAACCAAAAATCACCAATCATCACCAATCAACTGATCCAATCACTTAGATGATAAAACAAAACATTAAGAACATCAGTTGCCAACAATGACAACACAAATAATTGATCATGTTATCTATTCATAGAATCTCAATCGCTTCATCACAAATAGACTTATATCCTTTACCGGTGCAGTCATCCAACTTCAACTACATCACCTGATTTGCATCAATTATGCCAAATGCCAACAAATAATAATATGAGAAAGTTGTTGATTTATTTGACATTGATAATTTTTCACATTTTACGTTGCCATCAATACCAAAATGGGAGATTGTTAGATGTTTGGGGATATTGTTGGATATTATTGATAGTATGTTACAAATATGTGGTTGAGAGATATTTGAGAATGTTTGATAGATGTGTTATCATTGATGTCAACATATTTCTTTGTCTATGATAGTGATGTTGTGAGTTCAAAGTGTTGGTTTGTTTTGTATGGTGATGATCAAAGTTTGCGGATTAAAGGTTTTTAGAGGATTTTGTATAGATGATTTGGTATAATTTTCAGAGGTCTGCATGAATATTTGAGTGAGTTATGGTTATCTGTGTTGTGGCTGGTTTTTTTGTTGTTCAGTATTGCTAGAGTGTTCAGTATTTTGATTTGCATTGCAATATCTTGATCTCTAGATTTGGAGGAGTGTCTTGAATTTAGATAGTTCATGGTTTAAAGCTCTGCAAGCTATTTTTACAAGTTGACAGTCATTCTATTTAGTGTTCTTTAATTTTGGTATAATGATGATACAATTATAGTGATTTGAGTTATTGTGGATGTTGTAGTTGTAATTCATGATGCTTGTGGATGTTTCTGGATCACGTTCCTTTTGTGTTTGTCATCTGTATTGATCATTGTGCACGTAATTGATGATTTTCATTGGTGTGATAGTATTTTTCATTGTTTTGGCTGACCAAATTCTTGTAGTGTGTTGTGGATGTTTGATGCATAATTCGTGTAGATGTTTCATATTCGAGGCATGTGATATGGGTCCATGTTATGTCTTAGCCGACATTCCTTGGTCCCCATACAATTTTGTAGTGTATATTATTTATTTTGTAATTATGTAATATGTGTTGAGCCGACCTTGGTGAGGTTGATGTCATGTATAAATAAATGTAATATCCTTGTAATTATGGATGCCATGGATGAATGCATGTGTGAATTGTTAGACAGATCTGATACCGAGAGTAAACTAAGAGGGGGGGTGAATCAGTTTACCATAAAAAATTAGAACTAATGCATATTAAAACCATTAAACCAGAGCACAAAGAAACCAACACTAAAGGATAGAACATGAAATCATAGTACACACAACACCAATATTTTGACGTGGAAAAATCAATAAAGGGAAAAACCACAGTGGGAAACCCTACCCACAATTAGATAATACTTCTGCAGAAGTATGTAAAATTACAATGGGGATTGCACATGTAATTAGGCCAACCACCTAGAGCTCACTGCTCATCACAAAAAGAAGTCTCATTGACTTACAAAACATCGAACTACAATCTGGAAAGAATGAACTATGAAAGTAGCATCTCCTAATACTTGATACAGTTCTAGTTAAGCACATATCTCTACCCTATAGTACAAAAACCTTCACTGAATGATATATCACCTGTTCACATATAAACCTTCCTCTGATAATCCAGACATAACCATTGATCCCATCAATATCCAAATTACATGAATAAGTCACTTATAAATACAGATCATCAACCTTATTGACAAGGTTGGCTAAACCCTAAACCCATAGACCCATAATAACAAAAAATATATTACATGGTGTCATCAGACCAATATTATGATTTAAATTACATATCATGGACCTAAATCAAATAACCAAACAATTCCATTTGCCAGAAATTCTACTAAGACCAAAATCCAACATGCTTCACCAACCAGTAGAAACCCTTAGTGAAGTAACACAAAAAGGCTAACCAAATCCAAATAGGACCACCATAACAACATGTTAGCCAATGAAAAGTCACCAAACACTCAAAATATGATCAATAGGCACCTTCAACATGATAGAAACTGATTCCATAAGCTAGATCAAAATCGTCTGATCAAAACATCAAATATTACTTACCGGTAAAGCTAACCGATACCAAGAAATACCAACTGGGAGCATAAGTGATAGCTACCGGAGCACCAAAACATGAACCAATAGAATATGGAAAATAAATAACCATCCATAATAAGCATCCAAAATTGATTCTAGAGATCTGATCATACTGGATCATAATCATAGCCAAAACCAAGATGATCATCAAGAATAATCGGGATAGGTTCAATCGGGATACAGTGTTGACATCAATGACAACACTTAACCAAATCCAACATATTTCCAACAATCTCCCCCTTTGGCATTGATGGCAACACTAAATGTGAAAAACATCCAAGTGCCAAGGAATGCCAACAATCTCCCACAAAGATATGACTAATTTTCACATCAACACCACCTCTCCCCCTTTGACATCAATGACAAAGGATGGATAGCAAACCAAAAATACTGAACCAAATAGTTGACTACTCCCCTTGAGTAGTAGCATCATCTCATCAACATAGATCAAAGAAAATATTTGATAAGCTTACCGGATTGATGCATTCCTGCATCTCTAAGTCTCTTTCGGAGGGTTGACAACCCCCAACTGATCTCTGAGATATAAAAAAGTATCTTTAGGCAATGGTTTAGTTAGAATATTTGCAATCTGCTCCTTAGTAGGGACATAAACCAATCTGGCTTCCTTTCCTTTAACCTTTTTCTTCAATAAATTGTACCTTATAAAAATATGTTTTGATTTAGAATGAAATACTAGATTATTTGACATATCAATAGCAATAGTATTATCACAATGAGTAACAATAGGCTCATCATAGCTTGCCCTTATATCTTTTAACATTTGTTTCATCCATAAAATCTGAGTACAGTTAGTAGAAGCAGCTACATATTCCACTTCAGCAGTAGATAATGAAGTACATGATTGTTTCTTGCTAAGCCATGAAACCAACTTCTTCCTAAGAAAGAATGCACCACCAGTAGTGCTCTTCCTATCATCCACATCTCCTACCCAATCAGAAGCTATATAGGAACATAATCTGAAGTCATCATTCTTTGGATACCATAACCCAAGGTCTGTTGTACCTGCCAAATATCTGAATATGTTCTTGACAACAATATCATGAGTTTCTCTAGGATCTGACTAAAATCTAGAATCAATACAAACAACATTCATAATGTTAGGTCTATTTTGAGTTAAGTACAACATTCCACCAATCATTAATCATTAATTTGTATTGACTTGGATTCACTTTAGGGGATTCATCATTCTTTGACAATTTGCAACCGATTACCATAGGAGTACCGACAGGTTTAGAATTCTCAAGTCCAAATTTCTTAAGTAACTCCTTCACATACTTAGTTTTACAAATGAAAATACCTTTATCAGTCTGAGTAATTTGCAAACTTAAGAAAAATTTAATCTCACCAATCATAGACATTTCAAATTCATTCTTCATATCATCAACAAATTTCATGCATAAACTATCTTCTCCTCCAAAAATGATATCATCCATGTAGACTTCAATGATTAGTATGTCATCATTCTCAATTTTATAATATAATATACTATTAGCATTACATTTGCTAAAACCAAGCTTAGAAATATATTTGTCTAATCTAGCATACCATGCCCTAGGGGCTTGTTTTAGTCCATATAAAGCTTTTTTCAATTTGCAAACCATGTCTTTATCTTCTGATAAATAAAATCCATCAGGTTACTCAATGTAGACCTCCTCCTCAATCTCCATTCAAAAATACACATTTGACATTTATCTGATATACTTTATAACTCTTGTGTGCAACATCAGCAAGAAAAAGTCTTACCACTTCAACTATAGCAGCTGGGGCATAAGTCTCACCATAATCAACTCCTTCTTGTGAATAACCTTTGCAAACTAATCTAGCCTTTTTCCTCACAATTTGACCTTCCTCATTCAATTTATTCCTAAAAATGCATTTGGTTCCAATAATATTCTTGTATTTAGGTCTAGGAACTAGTTCCCATGTCTTATTCTTTTCTATCTGATCTAATTCTTCTTCCATTACTTTTATCCAATTTTCATCTTTACTTGCTTCAATAAATGATTTCAGTTAAATTTGAGAAATCAAACATACCTCTTCAATAGCTAGCCTTCTCCTAGTCATCACACCTTTGGTTTTATCTCTAATGATCTGATCTTCAGAATGATTTAGTTTCACATACTTGGGACTCTTTGAATTTTATTGATTTACCCACTCTTTTTGTTGTTCCTCTGTCATAGTTGAGTTTTATGATGTTACCGGAGTCATAGGTTCACTGTTCTGAGCAACTTCTTGCATTATTGGTTCAAGTCTGATAAATTCATCTTTCGGTCCGTAGTCATATGATCTGATCTGATTACTGCCTTGTTCATCCACCTTGACTTTTATGCTCTCTATTATCCTATTCAATCTTTTGTTATAACATCTATATGATTTGCTCTTAGTAGAATACCCCAAAAATATTCCTTCATCACTTCTAGGATCAAATTTTCCCAATGAATCATCTCTTCTAATGTAACATTTACTTCCAAAAAATATGAAATATTTGACAGTAGGAGTATGACCAAACCATAATTCATAAGGAGTCTTACCAGTATCACCTTTTATGTGTGCTCTGTTGAAAGTGTATACAGTTGTATTGACAACTTCCCTCCAATAGATATTAGGCAATATAGCTTCTATCATCATAGTCCTTGCCGCATCCAACATGGTTCTATTTTTCCTTTCTAGCAATCCATTCTGTTGTGGAGTCCTAGGTGCCAAAATTTGTCTTCTGATTCCATTCTTCTCATAATAGATGTTGAATTCACTAGATGTAAACTCACTGCCTTCATTTGATCTCAAACACTTTATCTTTAGTCTTGTCTCAATCTCAACCATAGCTTTAAAGATTTTGAATTTCTCAAAAGCTTCTGATTTTTCTTTCAAAAATGCTACCCACATCATTCTAGAATAATCATCAATACATAACATAAAGTATCTATCACCTTGAAAAAATTTAGTCCTTGCCGGTCCATATAGATCAGTATGAATAAGATCAAGAATTTCATTATATTTATCATGTATGCTTCTAAAAGAAGTTCTAACTTGCTTACCCATTTGACATTCTCTACATACCGGATTATGAGGTTTAACAATCTTGGGCAAATCTTTGACAACCAATGTTGAACTGATCTTCACTATGTAATCAAAATTTACATGACACGTCCTCTTATGCCATAACCAAATTTCATCAATCTGAGCAATAAAGCAAGCTTTCTCACCAGAGTTCAAATGAAATATGTTCCCATTGGTCTGAGTTCTGAAAGCAATTTCCAATCCAAATCTATTGATGATCTTACATTTCCCATCCTTGAATTGTAAATGAAATCCTGTATCCACCATCATACATACACTTAAAGATTATGCTTCAAGCCTTCAACATAATAGACATTATCAATGTTATTCTTACCATCCAATGATATTGTTCCCTTGCCTTTGATCCTACATGCCTTATTGTCTCCAAATATGACTAATCCGCCATCAAATTCTTGGAGTGATAGAAATTTACTAGTCATGTGATGTGAGCATCCACTGTCTATAACTCATTCATCCTTTTCTTCAATTTTAGCAGCTAAAGCCTTCTCCTCAGTATGAGTTGCTTCAATGACAGGTTCTAGAGAATCATCCTTGATAGTAATAAAAACCCAGTCCTTATTGGATCCACTCACAGGTTCATCATCACTAGCATAATTGCATGATTTATCCTTATTCTGAATTAGGCTTATAACTCTTCACAAATCTTTCATGATTCCTAGTAGCTCTTTTAGGGCATCTAGAAGAAAAATGACCAATCTTACTGCATGAAAAACATTTAAAAGAGACTTTTCCATCATACTTACTTCTAGCTAGTCCTCTAGGAATTCTTCTAGCAATTAGGGCTTCCATCTCTTCAAGTTCTATTTCTTCTCTTTCAATGTCTTCCATATCTTTAGCATACATCTCCTTCCAATCTATCTTTTTCTTACCAGAGGTAGATGCTTTAAATGAAGTTTCAATTTTAGCAGCACTCTGATCTCCAAGTTCCTCAAGCTCAAAAGCAATCAATTTCCCAAGCAATGTATCTTAGGTAATAGGGGTACTTGACATTGTCCAGAGTTAACTGATTGTAGTAGCCTTCATCCTATAAGCTGAAGGTGGAACTTTCAGAACCTTTGACACAATCTCATCCTCACTAACTAATCTATCGCAACATTTGATTCCCATAACAATCTCATTTACTCTATCCATGAAAGAATTCATCTTCTCATCTTCTTCCATCTTCAAAGTTTCATACCTTATCCAGAAACCTTTAAGTTTTGAAATTTTCATAGCTTGGTTGCCTTCATAAAGAAATTTAAAGCTTTGTCCAGATCATCTTTGCATTCTCCAACTCTGTGGCATTCAATAGATTTTCATTAGATAGGGTGATTAACAATGCTTCTTTTGCTTTAACATCATTTTTTAGCTTTCTTCTATTCATCAACAAGTGTTGGTGTTCCAAAATTAGGATCATGAGGTATATACCCTTTCTCCACTATCTCCTAAACTTCAACTCCAAGACATCTGAGATGAATCCTCATTCGCTCCTTCCATATTTTGTAATTTGTACCATCAAATTTGGGACTCTCCTTCCTATAGGGATTAAATGTAGAACTAGATGTAGTTGCCATCGGATCTCCTCAAGCGGTTAAGATTCTGCAGAGAGGACCTTTCTCTGATACCAATTGTTAGACATATCTGATACCGGGAGTAAACTGAAATGGGGGGGGTGAATCAATTTACCATAAAAAAGAAGAACTAATGCATATCAAAACCATTAAACTCAAGCACAAAGAAATAGACAATGAAGGATAGAACATGGAAGCACAGTACACACAACACCAATGTTTTGATGTGGAAAACCCGGTAAAGGGAAAAACCACGGTGGGAAACCCTACCCACAATTAGATAATACTTCTACAGTAGTATGTGAAATTACAATGGGGATTGCACATGAAATTAGGCCAACAGCCTAGAGTTCACTTCTCATCACAAAAAGAAGTCTCACTGACTTATAAAACATCATACTACAATCCATAAAGAATGAACTATGAAAGTAGCATCTCCTAATGCTTGATACAATTCCAGTTAAGCATAAATATCTACCCTACAATACAAAAACCTTAACTAAATGATATATCACTTATTCACATATAAAACTTTCTCTGATAATGCAGACATAACCATCGATCCCATTGATGATATCCAAATTACATGAAAAAGTTACCTATCAATACAAATCGTCAACCTTATTGACAAGGTCAGCTAAACCCTAAACCCATAAACCCATAATAATAAAAATTACATTACACGGTATCACCAGACCAATATTATAATTTACATTACATAGCATGGACCTAAATCAAGTAACCAAATCATTCCATCCACCATAAATTCCTCTAAGACCAAAATCCAACATACTTCACCAACTGGTAGAAACCCTTAGTGAAGTAACACAGAAAGTCTAACCGGATCCAAATAGGACCACCATAACAGCTTACCAACCAATACAAAGTTACCGAACACTCAGAATATGATCAAGAAGAACCTTCAACATGATAGAAACTATTAGGAATCCCATAGATACTGAGAGGGGGGGGGTGAATCAGTATCTAACTGGTGATTGGAATTTCTTAACTTAAAACATGCAGAACATAATATAACAGTGTACCGGTATGCAAGAAATAATTCAATAAAAAGAATCAAGAACATCCACATGAAAAGCACACCATAACACAAGGTTTTAACGAGGAAACCCGGTGTGGGAAAAACCTCAGTGGGATTTGTGACCCACAATATTCACTCACTGGCCAATAAGAGAATATTACTTACAATAGGGGCCTGCACATGCAAGAAGGCCAACTGCCTAGAGCTCACTGCTTAATGGGAAGTCTCACTGACTTACAATGAGGATTATACAAATCCAATAACTTGTACTGCTTTATAATAGCATCTTCAATGCCAGATTTAGTACCAATTCCTACTCTGTTCTTTACATATACCCCTTAACCTATATTTTGCATAATAGGTCTACCTAATATTTTCCTTAATGCTTACATCTCTTATATCAAATGTCTACAATGATCTCTTTTATATATAAGAGTCATTTTACAATTTGCCAAGTCGGCTTACAAATTTTTTCAATAATAAACAAAATATAATATAACAAAATCCTGTTGGCCTCTATGCCGGTATACTTCCTTTCTTCTGTGCCGGTGTTGGTGTCCTGAGTGCCGGTCTAGAGTGTGATTTGTTGATGCTAGTATAATGCCTTTGCCGGTGCCATAGGATTACAAGGTTTCCATCAATGACAAAACCTGCAATCACATACAATGTCTCATTGGAGTGTGCATATGCCAATAATCTCCCCCTTTGGCATTGGTGGCAACACTCATGAGAAATTTCAAAAAATGTATCAAAAAATGTGAAGTCCAAAAATGTTACCAAAAATGTGTGAGCACCCCCTGAGCATATGATTCCTATGATTTGAATTTTCTTATCCTACTACTCCGCCTTTGGCATCAATGACAAAAGTTGTCAAGATGTCAGTAGAGTTTGTAGTTTCAACCTTGTAACTGGGTAGTTACAATTTGAAAAAGATGTCCCAAAATCAAGTTTATACTATCCATAAACTTTTTTCTATCCTTTATTGTTGTCTCTATTCTCTTCGTTGTACCGGTGAGATGCTGCAAATGCTCTGCCAATGTTTTCTTTCCCTGTATTAGTGCCTCAGATACTTCCTTCCGTAGTGATTCTAGATAGTCCAATCTTGGACTTAGTTTTGATCTCAAATGTTTTTCCTTATTCACTATTCTTTCTTTCTCTCTTTCTAATTTAAGTATTTCTTCTTCAAAATTTGTTATCTTCTCCTCAAAAACTGATAGTGTATCAGGTGAGTTAACAAAATTATCTACAATTTTATTGATCTCATCCTATACCTTGCTCATTTTCTTGTCTATATCTACAATCAAAAAGTTTGTTTTACAGGTATCTTTGTACAGATTTTTGTACTCTTTCAATACACTTCTTTATTTGCTCATCAAAGAATTTCTGTTTTTCAACTTCTGCTCTATCCTTCAATGTATCTTCCTTTATTTTCTCAATGTTTTCAGTGATATATTTACACAGTGTATCAAGTTGTCCTAAAGAATCTTTATTGTCTATATTACAGTTAGGAGCAATTACCTTCAAAATTGGTATGGTATCATCAATTGCCTTGTAAGCTTGTGAGCTGCAGTCGGTTATTTCTTGATTGAATCTAATAGTACCTCAGTCACATTAGTTGATTTGAAGCCTGATGATGAATCAACAATTTGAGTACCGGTGGAAGTAACCAAGTTTTTATTGACCTCTGGTAGGTCTATTTGTGTCTGCATTTCTTTAAGCAATGGTTTTTCTACTTCACTAGTTGTCGGTGGTACTGTTTCCTTATGTACCTATTCCTGTTGCTGTTGTTCCAGAGCCTTTAGCTCTATTTGTTTCTCTATTTGTTAAATTGCCTCAGTCTGAGTCTGAGTCTCTACCTTTTTCTCTTTGTCTTCTGTTGGTTTCTCCTGTGTGTTATCAGTTTTCTCAACTACCGGAGGCTCACTAGCCATATCAGTCTTATCTATTGTATCTTTGTCTACCACTATGTTGATCTTTTGAGTATCAACATCCATAGTATATAAGACTTCAGGATTAGGATTATCATCCTCTATATCCATACTCTCAGCTACCGGTTGATCTTCTATAGTTGTTTCTTTTACCGGTGGAGTAATCAAAGGAGGTGGGGGTAAGTTGTCTCTAACCTTGATACTAGGTGGTCCACCAACTTTACCTTTACCCTTTTCTCTATCTTTTTGATAAACTTTTATGGGTTTGGGGTTCCTGTATTCTTCTTGTTTTTCTTTCTCAACTAGGAATATGTCCCATCCATTTTCTGTCTCCTCAATCACCTCATTAATTCTTCCAACCATTAAAGCAACGTGCTGGTGTGCAGTAGAAAATACTGTCTAGTTGGCTTGAGTAATTAGGTCATCAATTTCTTTGGGTGAGTTTACCGAATATACAGCAAGTAGCTTTTCGATCTTTATTTTCTTATCTAGTTCTATTACTACTTGTCTTCTTGCTTCTAGTCTTTTAAATAGTTCATCTGGAATTTCATTTACTACTTCCATCAAAAACTTCTTGTACATATCCATATGCAATATAACACTATTTTCAACTTGTTCTTTTTCATTAGCTATTAAGGTGTCATATATTTTCTCTATATTTTTCAAGTTACCTTCCTCTATGATTTCATTCAACAATATATCAAGAGGGGCCAAGTCTTTGTTTGTCCTCTTCTTCTTCTTGGGTGTCAGTTTCTTCTTTGGTGTAGCCTTTCTTACTGGAGATCTCACTACTTGTTGTTTTTTCCTTGTCCTCCTGGGAGAGGGTGTGGTTGCCGGTGAGGGATCTCTTTTCCTTACAACTCTTTTGAAAGTTGCAGGCATGTCACTCCCTGAAGAAGTACCTATCGGTGATAGGTGAGTTTCAGGTTGTGGAGCTGCTAACTCATCCTCTGTTATACCGGTTTTCTTCAATACATCTTCTTTGATGGCTTTTGCTTATCTGGAACCTTTCCTTACAACTACCTCAACCTTTTTCACTCTTTTCTTTGATTGTATTTGGCTTTCAATGGTTGTTGCACTACCAAATATTTCTTTCATAGGTTCTCTAGGGGCTTCCAGAAGTGCTTTAGCATATGTTTCAATTATGTGATCATCTATTTCATAGCCCATCTTGATTACCCAAACTGTCTTGGGGATGACTGCTTCCATCTAGATTTAATCTTTCTTGATTACAAAGCATATTTCATCTTTGTATTTGTCGACAATCTTTTGTGATAACCTTATTCTTTTCTTCATTTTAGCCTTTAATGCTTGAAAAAAGTCATGAATAATGTTTTCCTTGTCTTCTCCCATGTTATTGAATAGTTCTATTAACTGTTTGCCTACCGGTATATTATATCCATGTTCTTTGTAGCCTATAGCGGGAACCAATTTTGTTATATGTAGCATCAGACATACTAATAGATTTCCAAACCTGAAAGTTCATTTCTTGTCCTTCTTAATCTTTCCAAGGTTGTCAATTAATTCATCCTTTAACCACTCACATACATCAATTTTTGCATTATCTGTGACCATATCATAAGCACTCTTAATGCATAAACTTGAAACTGAATTGAGTCTATTTGCATGAGTAGCTTTATATCCTAATATCATGCTGATAAATCTAACATTAATGTCTGTTACATCATTAACTCTTAGGGACTACTTGTCGAATGTTGCACCAGTTAGGTTTGTAACTAGGTCATTGGATACCTTCTTGGTTTTATCTGGTCTTTTACCGATGGTTGGTAACCCTGTGATAGCTTTCACAGCTTCCTTAGTGATTTTGTGGACTGTATCTAACCAGAAAAACTCACAATGTACCTTGCTTAAGACTATCCTAATCACATCCTTGGGGAATTCAAGAATGCTAAGGATCTCTGTAAATCCTAGGGTCTCAATGATCTTGTGTTCATCTTTTACATTGCTAGTTTTATCACATATCACAGTTTTAAACATGGTTTTAATTTCTTCATCTCCTAGTTCCTCAATGTTGCAGTGGTTGTACATTCTGGGGTCTTCAACATAAACAGCTCCCTTAGGAATTTGAGAAAAAGCACCTAAGGTATCATCTTTCTTTGCTACCTCGGGAACTAACTGAAATATGGGCCTAGGTCTTTTTATCACTTTAACAACAGTAGGGTTTGCTATATATTCAATTGCAGAGGTGGATGCCATGATTAAATACCTCTTACTACTTTTAGGATGGATGATTGCTTGGAGTGTTCTTGCTTCTTGCTCAAAATGCCTTAGCTCAAAATCTTCATGCTCTTTGTAAGTTTGAAATCTTGGTGAAATGAAATGGAGCCAAAAGCTCAATTTTATAGTGTCTTTTTGCCATCTACCACATTAATTTCATGCCGGTTTAGTATTTACTTAACATTGTTTGCCGGTAATAAGTAATTTCCAACTTCTTATCTCTAACTGAGGGAATAATAGCACATGTGTTAATAGATTGCCAAACCCTTAAAGAAACTTTCTTCAATTAGATGAAGAACTTCCTGCTAGTGGAGCACTGCTCTATCCTTCCGGTGAAGCATCATTTTGTCCTGCCGGTGAAGCATTGGTTTGTTCTACCGGTGGAGGAGTATTCCCAATATTTAGATCATCTTTTCTAATCCATTGTTTTGAGAATTCTTTCTTAACCTCTTCAACTCTTTCTTTACCTTTCAAGCTAGAACTTTTGTTGTCTACCGGTGTTCCTTTACTTCTACAAAATTTAGCAATATGCTCAATCTTGTTACATGCACAACAAGTCACATTATTTTTCTGAATAGCTTTCCCATAACCTGTGCTGGTTTGTGTTCTGCATTGATTAGATAAATGTCCAAATCTTCCACAAACATAACATCTCACATTCATTCTGTAGTTTTCAGAGTTGTGACCTACTTTGTTGCATTTAGAACATTGACCGATGGGTGTGTTGATATTCTGATAATTTCTAGATCTACATTCATTTTTTTTATGACCATACTTATTACAGTTAAAGCATTTTCCATTGAATTTATAAGCATTAGGTTGTCTTACCGGTTTGCTGTGATCCTGAGTATTTGCAGTGTCGGAGCTTTCTCCAACTTCAAAGCCAATTCCAGAAGTGTCACCTTTAGGTTTTTGATTCTTCAGCAAGGTGCCAAGTTCCTCTGAGCTTTTCTTGAATTTTTCTTTGTGTTGATTTGCAGTTTCTAGTTCTCTTTCTAAGACTTCTTTTTGTCTCATCAGTTCATTTGAATCATTCTGAGTATGCATCAGATCTGTCTTCAACATGTCATTTTTCATAGCTAAGTCTTGTGTTCTCATTTGCTGCATCACTTAGTCTTCTAGTCAATTCTTCTTCATTCTTCTTCCTATCCTCAATCTCTTTGCAAAATCTCATAGTCATATCCTGCATCTCATTCTTTGTTGTCATGATCTCTTGTTTCAACTTGCTTATTATATCATTAAGTGATTCCTTTTCATCATTCTCATTCTGCAATTTTTCACAAATTTCTCTTCTCTTATTTCTTGCAACCGTAAAATTTTCTTGAAGTGCTTGAATGATATCCTGAGCTGCCCTTAAATCATCTTCTAGTTTGATATTTTTCAATTTCTCTGCATCATAGTATGTAAGAGCTCCTTCCAATTGCTTCATCAAATTTTCCATCTTTACCAGTGTCAAGATCTTCCTCAATTTGTTAGGCTTCTAAAAATAGAGGACCAAGCTCTGATACCAATTGTTAGGAATCCCATAGATACTGAGAGGGGGGAGTGAATCAGTATCTAACCGATGATTGAAATTTGTTAACTTAAAACAAGCCGAACACAATATAATGGTGTACCGGTATGCAAGAAATAATGCAATAAATAGAATCAAGAACATCCACATGAAAAGCACACCATAACACAAGGTTTTAACGAGGAAACCCAATGTGGGAAAAATCTCTGTGGGATTTGTGACCCACAATATTCACTCACTGGCCAATAAGAGAATATTACTTACAATAGGGGTCTGCACATGCAGGAAGGCCAACTGCCTAGAGCTCACTGACTTACAATGAGGATTATACAAATCCAATAACTTGTACTACTTTACAATAGCATCTTCAATGCCAGATTCAGTACTGGTTCTTGCTCTGTTCTTTACATATACCCCTTAACCTATATTTCGCATAATAGGTCTACCTAATATTTTCCTTAATGCTTACATCTCCTATATCAAATGTCTACAACGATCTCTTTTATATATAAGAGTCATTTTACAATTTGCCAAGTTGGCTTACAAAGTTTTTCAATAATAAACAAAATCTTGTCGGCCTCTATGCCGGTATACTTCCTTTCTTCTGTGCCGGTGCCGGTGTCCTGAGTGTCGATATAGAGTGTGATCTACTGATGTCAGTATAATGCCTTTGCTGGTGCCATAGGATTGCAAGGTTGCCATGAATGATAAAACCTTCAATCACATACAATGTCTTATTGGAGTGTGCATATGCCAACAGAAACCAATTCCATAAGCTGGACCAAAATCGTCTGACCAAAACATCAAATATCACTTACCAGTAAAGCTACTAGGTACCAGGAAATACCAATCGAGAACATAAGTGATAGCTACCAGAGCACCAAAACATGAACCACCAAAATATGGCAAACAAATAACCATCCAGAATAAGCATACAAAACTGATTCTAGAGATCTGATCGTCCCAGATCAGAATCATAGGCAAAACCAAGATGATCATCAAGACTAACTGGGATAGGTACAACCAAAATAGCCTCCAACCAAGATACTGAAGTAGTCACTGGGGAGGAGGGACCTCAAGGAGATCAGTCTAGACTAGTCAACAAGAGTAAACACAACGGAAACACACAGATATGATGGAGGCAATGCATAACAGATAGTTTTATTGCATGAAATTTGATAACATCCAACTGGTAACAACTGGGTTACAACATACCAACACACAGGCCTGGTAGAATAGGTCACAACTAGGACCTTGAATTGAAAGATCCATCTGATACTCTAATTGATTCTCATTGATTACATTCTAAAGCATGATTACAAATATATATCAATCCAAAGGATCTAGTGGGCCCAAAAGGGATCAAAACCTGAACAACAAGACCTAACATGCAAAATAAACAAGGTCAGCCTATGCTAAGAGATTCCTTCATAAAATATGATGCAGGACCATCCTTATTTCACAACAATCTTGCATGAACCAAAAACATTTTCCTTTCAGTTTTGTTTGTTTTCCTTTTTGTGCATCCCAGTTTTGGCTCACCAGATCATGTGGAGTTGGATTCTACTTGAAGACTTGATCATCTTTCTTGCTTTCAGACCACATCACATTTGGATCACTTATCGGCATGATATCTCTACTAGTTTTCATGATAGTTTCTTGTTACCAGTTGTTCCTTTGTTACCGGTTGCCTAAGACCTATTCTGGTGATCTACCAGAACCCATTCTGAAGATTGTGGAGCCTTGGATGTTGATCTCAATGTTTCTTAGTGTCTGGCCAACCTTCCACATTTCATCCTTTGGATTTTCCAGAGGAATTTCTTGGTGGAGGCCAACCTTGTTCATTTTGGACGTTAGGTCTTGTTCTTCAGGTTTCTATCCCTTTTGGGCTGGCTAGATCCTTTGGATCAATATATATATTTATAATCATACTTTAGAATGTAATCAATTCAGAATCAATCAGAGTATCAGATAGATAGACTGTGCCTAGAAGATAGATCTTTCCATTCAAGGTCTCGGTTATGACCTATTCTCCCAGGCCTGTGTGTCAGTATGTTGTAACCCAGTTGTTACTAGTTGGATGTAATCAAATTTCAAGCAATAAAAACTATATGTTATGCATTTCCTCCATCATATCTTTGAGTTTCCATTGTGTTTACTCTTGCTGACTAGTCTAGACTGATCTCCTTGAGCTCCCTCCTCACCAGTGACTACTTCAAGTGGTATAAGAGTGAAGTTTCATTCTGAAAGTTGTATGTCCTGAACTTTGTTGTAGGGTGGTGGATTACGGATCTGACTTGCAATTGGAGAGGACTAGCATGAATCAATGGTGCAAAGAGGAACTAGGAATGGTGGAGCGTGTTGGAATGCAAAACCTACTATGATAGAGATGTTGCGAGGAATAGCAGCCCAATTAGAATCCATGGAGACAACCCAAAGAAGAGGCCATCATATTGAAGATGTAAGTAAAGATGAAGGAGAAGAAGCCCCAACAGAACAAGTGAACCTACCAACGGTTGAACCAGATGAAGAAAGGTTTTTAAGGGTTTTAAGTAGGACAAACACTAAACCTCATTTTACCCCACATGAATATGATGGGAAGTTAGATTCAGATGAATTGATGGATTGGATCTCAAAGATGGAGAAGTATTTTGATTTTGAAAATACTGTAGAAGAGAGGAAGGTGAAATATGCCTGTACTTGGTTGAAAGGTCATGTATCTCTTTGGTGGGAGAATTTGCAAGTTGATGGAAAAAGAAGAGGTAAAGAAAAGATTAAGACATAGGATCAGATGATTGCTAAGTTTAAATCAAAGTTTGTAATGGAAAATTATCAAGTCGATTTGTTCTGGAAGTTGCAGAATCTAAGACCGAAGGAGTCTAGTGTGAAGGAGTACATCGAAGAATTTTACAAGTTGAACATCAAATCTGGACATGTTGATGATGAAGTTGAAAAAATTGTAAGATATTTGAATGGATTGCAGATGTTTGTACAAGATGAACTCAGTATGAACAAATTGGAGAGTGTTGAAGAGGTTTACTAGTATGCACTAAAGGTTGAAGAGAAATTCAATAAAAGACATGAGTAGAGACAAAGAGGTAGAGGTGGAAGGTTTACCAGAGGAAGATTTCAAGGAGGAAGAGGAACCAGTATAGATCAGAACAAGGACAAGGAAGTGAGAAAAGAAGGTAATTCATACCAGAAGGATGATATAAATTTCTACCAGAGGAGAGAGCCAAATGGTTACCAGAATGAGAACTTTGGAAGATAAGACAAGAGGACATTTAGAGGAACTTTCTTAAAGTGTGGAGGAGAAGGATACCATGAATTTGAATGTAAGAAGACAGAGGCTACCAGAAGAGTAGTAGTGGTGGAAGAAAACCCCACCGAATCAAACAATAAACTAGAAGATGGAGACCTACTAATGATGAGAAGAGCTTTATGTCATACTAGAGGAAATAAAGAACCCTTGCAAAGGAAGAATCTGTTCAAGACCAAATGTAAGGTATCCGGTAAGTGTTCTAAAGTTGTTATTGATAGTGGTAGTTCAGATAATCTTGTTTCAGAAGAGATGGTGAATAAGTTGAAATTGGAGAGATTGAAACACCCTAAGCCTTATCAGATAGCATGGATTAAGGATGAGCATAAGTTGTTAGTAAGTGAACATTGTTTAGTAAAATTGAAAATTGGGAATTATCATGATGAAGTTTTGTGTGATATTATGCCTATGGCTATTTGTCATCTTTTGTTGGGAAGGCCTTGGTAGTTTGATAGATAGGAAATACATGATGGGAGGAAGAATACATACACTATTGTGGCCAATGGGATGATGCAAACCTTGTTACCTTTGGAGGAACATTTGAAGAGTGAAGTCTGTACAAATACCAAAACCTATTTATTAGATAGAAGGAAATTCATGGATAGATTGAGACATGAGAATGTGTGTTTTGCCTTAATTCCTAAGAAGACTGAGAGACTAGAACTAGAAGAAGAGCACCCGAAAGAGATAAGAGATTTGTTGATAGAATATGAGGACATTATTTCAGATAATGTACCTGATGGATTGCCACCTATTACAAGTATTAGTCATTGCATGGCCTTGGTTCCTGAAGCTAGTTTTCCTAACAAAGTTGCACACCTATTGACACCAACATAGAATGAAAAATTGAATAGACAAGTGCAGGAGTTGTTGAAGAAAGGTTTGATTAGGGAGAGTCTGATCCCTTGTGCAGTACCATAATTATTAGCACCTAAGAAGAATGGAGAATGGAGGATGTGTATCGATTAAAGAGAAATAAACAAGATCATAGTGAAATACCGGTTTCCTTTACCTAGGATGGATGACATAATGGTCTGTTTGATTGGAGAAAAATACTTTACAAAGATAGATTTGAAGAGTGGATATCATTAGACTAGGATCAAAGAAGGTGATGAGTGGAAGACAACATTTAAGACAAATGAAGGACTATATGAATGGTTGGTGATGTCTTTTGGATTGACTAATGCATTGAGTACTTTCATGAGGATAATTAATGAGGTATTGAATAAATTCTTGGGTAGGTTTGTTATTGTGTATTTGGATGACATTTTGATTTTTAGTAAAACAAAAGAGGAGCATTTGTTCCAGTTAAGACAAGTTTTACAGAGGTTGAGAGAAGAAAATTTGCTGATCAAAATCAAGAAGTGTGCTTTCATGAAGGATGAGTTGGTCTATTTAGGATTTGTGATATTTGAGGATGGTTTGAAGATGGGCCCTAAGAAAGTGAAAGCCATTGTTGAGTGGCCTACACCGGAAAGCATTAGAGAGGTAAGATTATTTCATGGATTGGCTAGTTTTTATCGGAAGTTTATCAGAAATTTTAGTTCAGTTTGTAACCCTATGACTGAGACCATGAGAGGAGATCAAAAGGAATTCAAGTGGACTACTAGAGCAAACAAAAGTTTTAAATTGTTGAAGCAAAAAGTGACTAAGAAGCCTGTGTTTGCTTTACTAGATTTCAATAAGGTATTCCGAGTGGATTGTAATGCAAGTGGAAGAACAATAGGAGCAGTTTTGAGTCAAGAAGGGAGAGCACTAGCCTTCAGTGAGAAATTAAATGATGGCCGAAAGAAATATTTAGTGTATGATCAAGAATTTTATGCCATAATTTAAGCCTTGAAGAAATGGAGACACTACTTGGTGCCTAAGGAGTTTGTGTTGTATACAAATCATCAAGCTTTGCAGTATTTGAATAGTAAGAGTAAGTTGAATCAGAGACATATCAGATGGGTAGAATTCTTGTAGAGTTACACATTTGTGTTGAAGCATAAAAGTGGAAAATATAACAAAGTTGTTGATTCATTAAGTAGGAGGAGGAATTTGCTGACAGAGATGAGAGTGACAGTATTAGGTTTTGAAGATTTGAAGACCTTGTATGATGAAGACACAACTTTTGCAAAACCTTGGAAAACATGTAGAGAACCGATTATGGTTGATAGGAGAAAATGGTTGGATTATTTTATTCTAGATGGGATGTTATTCAGGGGAGTTCAGTTGTGCATATCTAAGAGTTCCATGAGAGAGAATCTAATAAAAGAGAAACATAGTGGAGGTTTAGCTAGACATTTTAGCATTGACAAAATAGTTGCATTGGTGAGTGAGCAGTACTTTTGGCCCCAGATTCATAAGGATGTTAAGAGATATGTGTAGACTTGTAGAGTTTGTCAATTTGCAAAAGTTAGTAGTTAGAATATGGGATTGTATAAACCTTTGACAGTACCAGTAAGACCTTGGGAGGAGATAAGCATGGATTTTGTACTTGGATTACCTAAGACACTGAGAGGGAATGATTTTATATTTATGGTAGTGGATAGATTTTTAAAGATGGCTCATTTCATACCTTTTAAGAAGACATCGATGCATTACATGTAGCAGACCCATTTTTCAAGGAAGTGGTGAGATTACATGGATTACCTAAGAGAATAGTTTTAGACAGAGACACTAAGTTTGTTGCTATTTTTGGAGAACACTTTGGAAGAAGATGAATATAGTTTTGAAGTTCACTTCTACTTTTCATCCACAAACTGATGGAGAGACAAAAGTTGTTAACTAGAGTTTGGGAAACTTGTTGAGATGTTTAGTGGGAGATAAAACCAGAAGTTGGGATTTGATCCTTTCACAAGAAGAGTTTGCCTACAACAATTCAATGAATAGAAGTACTAGAAGAACACTTTTTGAGATTGTTATTGGAGTGCATCCTAGACGAATAGCAGAATTGAGAGAAATTAGCAGTGAAGATAGGAAGAGTTCAGAAGCAGAAGATTTGGTAGATCACATGGCATCATTGCATATTCAGGTTAAACAACATTTGGAAGACATGAACAACAAATATAAGGAGAAGGAAGATGAGAAGAGGAGACATAAGGAATTTGAAGTTGGCAATTAAGTGATGGTATGAGAAAAGAGAGATTCCTAGTTGGAACTTATAATAAGTTGCAGATGTAGAAGTTTGAACCCTATAAGATTTTGAGGAAGTTCAGTTCTAGAAATGTATATGAAGTAGAGCTACTGGATAATCTATGTATTTCACCTATATTCAACATTGCAGATCTTCATGAGTACCATGAACTAGAATTTAGTGAGGATGATGTTGTAGACCTTGAGAAACAGTTGCCCCAGAAGGAACTGGATCATATTGAAGAGATTTTGAATAGTAGGATTGGGCGTACTACTCAGAACAGTCTCTACAAATAATATATTGTGAAGTGGAAGAGCAGACCAGTTGAAGATTCATCTTGGATTTATTAGGTAGAGGTAGACCACCTTGGTTTACTTCTGACCCCAACAAAGTGAGAGGCTCACTTTTTCATTAACCCCAGATGTTTGATGAAGGAGCATCCCTAGTTCACAACAATCTTGAATCAACTAAAAACATTTTCCTTTCTATTTTGTTTGTTTTCCTTTATTTTTGTCCTAGTTTTAACTCACCAGATCCTGTGGAGTTAGATTCTACTTGAAGACTTGATCCTCTTTCTTGTTTTCAGACCACATCACATTTGGATCACTTACTGGCAAGATATCGCTACTGGTTTTTATGACAATTTATTGTTACCAGTTGTTCCTTTGTTACCGATTGCCTGAGACCTATTCTGGTGATCTACCAGAACCCATTTCAAAGCTTACAAAGCCTTAAATGTTGATATTGATGTTTCTTGGTGTGTGGTTAACCTTCTACATTTCATCCTTTTGATTTTATGGAGGAATCTCTTGGCAAAGGCTGACCTTGTTCACTTTGCATGTTAGGTCTTGTTCTTCGGGTTTTGATCCCTTTTGGGCCAACTGAATCCTTTGGATCGATATATATATTCCTAATCATTATTTAGAATATGATCAATTCAAAATTAATTAGAGTATTAGATAGATAGACTGTGCCTAGAATATAGATCTTTCAATTCAAGGTCCCGATTACGACCTGTTCTACCAAGCCTATGTGTCGATATGTTGTAACCCAGTTGTTATCGGTTGGATGTAATAAAATTTTATGCAATAAAACTATCTGTTTTGCATTGCCTCCATCATATCTGTGTATTTCCCTTGTGTTTACTCTTGCTGACTGCTTCAAATTGATCTCCTTAAGCTCCGTCCTCACTAGTGACTGCTTCAAAATCCAAAGGATTGTTGGTATTATGGATGACTTTGTCATGTGTTGCATTGGTTTTGTCATTGATGTCAACACTTGTCTTCTTGTAGGTCTACATTATGTTCACTGCTATGGTTAGTGGCTTATGCATAGTCATCGGTATGTGTTCACCAGTAGCATATATTGTTCACCGGCAACGATGATGACTTATTATCATCTGGAGATCATTTGGCTATGTCAAAGACATGGATTGGATGTTTGGATTTGGTATTTTTCTTATTGGTCTAATTGGGTTGATAGATTTGCCTTAACAGGCAGATAAGTCTAGGTTATGGACTGGTACTGCAGATCAACATGACACATTATGGAGATGGTTTATTGATTGGATAATATGGTAAATGTATTGAGCCGAAATGTTGTATCGCATCAATACTTATTTGTAATTGATTTAATTATAATATTTTTAGTGAGCTGACCTATATATTTGGTCTTAGGTTTTGTATATATGATTGTAAGATCTTATTGAAGATCAAGATATAGGATCATGGTATGAGTGTGTTCGAATATTGAAGAGAGAAAAAATAAGAAGATCCTTGTGAAAATCACGCAGACATTATTTGAAGGTTGAAGGAAGGTTATAAAGGTGTTTGGCACTCATGTTCAGAGCTTAACTGGTACTAAATCCAGCATTGCAGATGCTATTTTGAGTAGTACATTATCATTGGATTTAACCATCCAATTGTAGTCAGTGTGACTCCTATTTTTTGATTGAGCAGTGAGTTCTAGGCGATTGGCCTTTCTGCATGTACAGACCCCATTTGTATACACTTACTATCTGCAGTAGTATCATATGATTGTGGGTAAGGTTTCCCACCGTGGTTTTTCCCCTTACTGGGTTTCCACGTAAAAATATCTGTGTCATGTATTGTGGATGTCATTTCTCTTTATGTTTCATGCATTAAGTTAAATCAGTACTACTATAACAATTAATCTACTTTACCAGCATTTAAATTTGGCTTACTAGCATTAAGTTTAAGTTGGAATAATTTGCATTTAGATTATAATTTATTGATAACTGGTTCACAACTGATTCAACCCCCCCCTCTCAGTTGTCCTTCTTGATTCCTAACAATTGGTATCAGAGCTAAGTCCTCTTTTTGCAGGAGCCTAACAACTTGAGGAGATCTTATGGCAACAAATATTTTTAGGAAGGACAATTCATAGCTTGATGGAACTAACTATGGTATATGGAAGATTAGAATGGAAATATATCTGAATTGCATTGGAAGAGATATATGGGATGTTACTAAGAATGGCTATGTTGGTCCTACTTTGAATCAACCTCATCCACCGACATTGGCTAAGGACTTGGAAAATGATTGCAAATCAAGAGAAGCACTTCTGAGCGCATTATCAAATCAAAAAATCATGGGATTATTAGACCAATCTACTGCTAAAGCTATTTGGGATAAATTGGAAACATTGAATGAAGGAGATACCACTATCAAAATTGCAAAATTAGAATGTTACCGGATCAGGTATGAAAATTTAAAAATGGAAGAAGATGAAAGAATTTCTGCATTTACGAAAAGAGTTAATGAAATTATTTTAGGAATACAGTGTTGTGGAGGATCCTTAAGTGAAGATGAAATTGTGTCTAAAGTTCTAAGAGCTTTGCCACCAGCTTACAAAATGAAAGTGACTACTATTAAAGAGTTGAGAACAATGCCTAATACTTCAGTTTCTAGAGATACTTTGCTTGGAAAACTCTCAGCAATTGAGCTTGAAGAATTTGGTCCTGTTGCTACTGTCAAGATTGAGTTAGCTTTCAAATCATCATCATCATCATTAGCATCAACATCATCATCATTTGACAAAACTGATTGGAAAGCACTTTATGCAAAAGAACTTGAAGATATGAGGAGAGAAAATGAAGAACTTGAAGCACTATTTGCAAGGAAGATGCCTAAAGGTCTAGTAGGAAGTAAGTATGAAGGTAAAGCACCTTTCAAATATTTTAATTGCAATAAAGTTGGTCATATGGCTTCTAAGTGTCTTGATAGACATGCAAGATTAAAAGAGGAAGCAAAAAGATCATATAAGCCTAACCCTAAATATCAAAGATACAGATTTAAGAAAAACAGAGATAAGTCATGTTACTATGTAGATGAAGGTGTTACAGATGACTCGGATGAAGATCTAGTAGATAGCGGATGAGCTTTTGTTGCAATAAAAGAAGATAAACTGGCACCTATTGTCAAACCAGTAGAGCAGGTACTAGCAACAAATATTGAAGAAAAGGATGAATGGATTATAGATAGTGGATGCTCGCATCATATGAGTGGTGATAAAAGAAAATTCTTATCTTTTAAGGAAATTCATGGAGGTCTAGTAAGGTTTGGAGATGATAAAGCTTGTTTAATCAAAGGAAGAGGCACTATATCTTTGGATGGTAAGCACAATATTGACAATGTTTATTATGTAGAAGGTTTAAAGCATAATATTTTGAGTGTTGGTCAATTAGTTGAGAAAGGATTTCAATTACAATTCAAGAATGGAAAATGAAACATCATAAATAGAACTGGATTGGAGATTGCAACTGGTAATCAGATTAAAGGTAATATCTTTTACTTGAATACCAATGATAAGACATGTTTGATTGCTCACATTGATAAAAGTTGGTTATGGCATAAAAGACTTTGTCATGTGAATTTTGATTGCATTGTAAAAATTAGTTCAACTAAGGCAGTAAGGGATTTACCTAATATTGTGAAACCTCATAATCTGATATGTAAGGAATGTCAAATGGGAAAGAAAGTTAGAACAACATTTAAAAGAATTGCTGAGAAATCGAATAATATTTTTGATTTAATTCATACTAATTTATGTGGTCCAGCAAGAACAAGAAGTCTACAGGGAGATAGATACTTTATGCTAATAATTGATGATTATTCTAGAATGTGTTGGGTTACTTTTCTCAGAGAGAAATCAGAATCTTTTGAAAGATTCAAGATATACAAGGCAATCGTAGAGGATGAAACCAGCAAGAAAATCAAATGTTTGAGATCAGATCAAGGAGGAGAATTTACATCTAGAGAACTTAATGCATTCTATGAAGTGAAAGGAATCAAAAGACAACTATCAGCACCCCGGACACCCCAGCAGAATGGAGTTGTGGAAAGAAAGAACATAACTATTCTGGATGCAGCAAGAACCATGTAAATGGAAGCAAATCTACCTCATGTGTACTAGAGAGAAGCAGTGAATACAATGGTTTATACTTTCAAAAGAGTTCACATCAAAAGTGAAACTAGTAAGACCCCTTATGAACTATGGTTTGGTCATATTCCTACTCTTAAGTATTTCAAAATATTTGGAAGCAAATGTTATATTAGAAGAGATGAGTACATTGGCAATTTTGATCCTAGAAGTGATGAAGGAATATTTCTTGGTTATTCATCTAAAAGCAAGGTATATAGATGATATAATAAAAGATTACAAAAAATCATTGAGAGTACTAATGTGAAGATAGATGAACACTTTAGAGGAGATTCAAGAACTATAGAACCGATAGTTGAAATGATTATAAATGAATCGGCATAGATTGCACTAGTACAAAGTGAAGATCTAGTCACACCGGCATCATCAAAGAACTCAAATGTGACTAAAGAACAACAGCCTGTGAATGCAAATCAGAATAAACCTAGGTGTGTAAGATTGAATCATTTAGAGAATCAAATAATTGGAAATAAGAATCAAGGTGTTATGACTAGAGGAAGATTGACAAATGAAGAGGCATCTGCTATTGAAGCATGTCAGGATGAACATTGGATAAAAGCAATGGAAGATGAATTAGAACAAATTGAAAAGAATAATACTTGGACATTGGTTCCCAACCTAAAGACAAAAATGTAATTGGAACTAAATGGGTATATAGAAATAAACTTAATGAGAATGGTGAAGTAATCAGGAACAAAGAAAGATTAGTGTGTAAAGGTTATTCACAGAAAGAAGGAATTGATTATAATGAAACCTTTGCACCGGTAACTAGAATTGAGGTAGTTAGACTATTTCTTGCATTTGCAGCTTATAAGAACTATAAATTTTATCAAATGGATGTAAAATGTGCATTTTTGAATGGAGATCTAGAGGAGGAATTTTACATTGAACAGTCTAATGGATTTTCATTGACAGATAATAAGGATATGGTTTGCAGGTTAAGGAAAGATTTATATTGAAGAAATCTCCCAAAGCTTGGTATGCTAGATTGGACAAATATCTTTTGAAGCTTAGTTACACAAAAGGTAATGGTGACAACAATTTGTATTACAATGTTACCAATGATGATATTTTGGTCATTGAAGTATTTGTAGATGATATCATTTTTGGAGGTGAATATGGATTATGTAAGGACTTTGCTAACAAGATGCAAGAAGAATTTGAAATATCTATGATTGGAGAGATAAATTCTTTTTTAGGTTTGCAGATTTCACAAACAAATAAAGATATATTCATATGTTAAAAAAAGTACTTGAAGGAAATTTTGAAGAAATTTGGTATGGAAAATTCCAAACTAGTAAGTACTCCTATGACTACAAGTGATAAATTGACATTGAAGGATGATTCATCTCCTATTAATTGGACAAGGTAAAAATCTATGATTGGAGGATTACTGTATTTGACACAAACCAGACCTGATATAATGAATGCAGTATGTATTATTTCAAGATTCCAAAGTAATCCTAAATAAAATCATGAATCGACAATAAAAAGATTTTTCGGTACCTACAAGGCACAACAAATCTTGGTTTATGGTAGCCTAAAGATGAAAATTTTGATTTATGTGCATACACCGATGCAAATTGGGTAGGAGATGTAGATGATAGAAAGAGTACCACTAGCGGTGCATTCTTTCTTGGTAGAAGATTGATTTCATGGATAAGAAAGAAGCAGACTTGTACATCATTATCTACAACAGAATCAGAATATGTTGCAGCAACAACTAATTGTACTCAGGTATTATGGATCAAGCAAATGTTGAAGGATATAAAGGTAAAATGCAAACAACCGATAATTATTTATTGTGATAATTCAACAGTAATTGATATATTAAAGAATCTGGTATTTCACTCTAAGACAAAGCATGTTTCTATTAAGTACAATTTTCTAAAAGATAATGTTGAAGAAAATGAAGTGATATTGGTTTATGTGAATATTAAAGAGAAAATTGTAGATATCTTTAAAAAGTCTTTGCCTAAGGAAACATTTGAATATCTCAGAGAGTAGCTTGGGGTAATTTCCCCACTGACAGAGACTTGAATAATGAATATTGGCATCAAACCGATAGGGACTAATAGAAAAAATCTTTTTCTGGCTTTAATGAAGGAGAGCTACTTCTCAGGGGGAATAGTTGGCTGAATGTTATGTTTTGAATTCTTAACTGCTTTGGCATTTGATGTCAAAGGGGGAGAGATATCTATGGAAAAAATTTATACCTTGAGGGAGAGATATACTCTTTGGATATATGTATTTTTGGTTTTGGTTTTTGTTTCTGTTACAAAACTTTGTATTGATCTACTTTGGGAGATTGTTGGTTTATTGGTTTTTGGCATTCTATTTTTGGCACTTAGATGTTTTTCCATCTAGTGTCATTATGGATGATTTCATAATGTGTTGCATTGGTTTTTTCCTTGATGTCAACACTTGTCTTCTTGGAGGTCTACATTATGCTCACCGGTATGGTTAGTGGCTTATGCACAGTCACCAGTATGTGTTCACCAGCAGGATATATTGTTCATTGGTAGCGATGATGACTTGTTATTATCTGGAGATCATTTGGTTATTCAAAGACATGAATTGGATGTTTGGATTTGGTGTTTTTCTTATTGGTCTAATTGAGTTGATAGATTTGCCTTAACCGGCAGATAGGTCTAGGTTATGGACCGGTACTCCAGATCAACACGACATGTTATGGAGAGGGTTTATTGATTGGATAATATGGTAAATGTATTGAGCTAACATGTTGTATCGCATCAAGACTTATTTGTGATTGATTTAAATGTAATATCTTTAGTGAGGTGACCTATATATTTGGTCTTAGGTTTTGTAGATATGATTGTAAGATCTTATTGAAGATTGGGATATAGGATCATGGTATGAGTGTGTTCCAATATTGAAGAGCAAAAATAAGCAGATCCTTGTGCAAATCACACAGATATTATTTGAAGGTTGAAGGAAGGTTATGAAGGTTTTTGGTACTCATGTTCAAATCTTAACCGGTACTGAATCGATCATTGCAGATGCTATTTTGAGCAGTACATTATCATTGGATTTAACCATCCAATTGTAGTCAGTGTGACTCCTATTTTGTGATTGAGCAGTGATCTCTAGGCAGTTGGGCTTTCCGCATGTGCAGACCCCATTTGTATACACTTACTATCTGCAGTAGTATCATCTGATTGTGGGTAAGGTTTCCCACTATGGTTTTTCCCCTTACCAAGTTTTCACGTCAAAATATTCGTGTCATGTGTTGTGGATGTTGTTTCTCTTTATGTTTCATGCATTAAGTTAAACCAGTATTGCTATAACAGTTAATCTTATTTGCCGACATTTAAGTTTGGGTTATCGACATTAAGTTTAAGTTAGAATAATTTGCATTTGGATTATAATTTATTGACAACTGGTTCACAATTGATTCACCCCCCTCTCAGTTGTCCTTCCCACTTCCTAACAAGGATGAAACATAGATCATAGGAAAAGGTCGACCACATGCCAAGGAACATTGCAATCAATGCCCAAGGCTCTACAAGCTTCAAAATGGGTTTTAGTAGATCACCAGAATAGGTCTCAAGCAACAGGTAACAAAAAACTGTCATGGAAACCGGTAGTGATATCTTGTCGGTAAGTGATCCAAATGTGATGTGGTCTGAAAGAAAGAAAGATGATCAAGTCTTCAAGTAGAATCCAACTACATAGGATCTGGTGAGCCAAAATCAGGACACACAAAAAGGAAAACTAAAGTTGCAAATAGAAAGAAAAATAGAAAGGAAAATGTTTTTGGTTGATGCAAGATTGTTGTGAACTGAGGATGCTCCTACATCAAACATCCAAGATTAATGGAAAAGTGAGCCTCTCACTTTGCTGGGGTCAGAGGCAAACCAAGGTAGTCTACCTCTACCTAAGAAATCCAAGATGAGTCTTCAAATGGTCTGCTCTTCCACTTCACAATATATTCTTTGTACTGACTATTCTGGGTACTACGCCTAATCCTACTGTCCAAAATCTGGTTCCTTTCGGGGCAATTGTTTCTCAAGGTCTGCAACACTATCCTCACTAAATTCTAGTTCATGGTACTAATGAAGATCTGCAATGTTGAATATAGGTTAAATACTCACACTATCTAGTAGCTCCACTTCATATGCATTTCCAGAACTGAACTTCCTCGAAATCTTATAGGCTCCAAACTTCTTCATCTGCAACTTATTATAAGTTCCAATCAGGAATCTCTCTTTTGTCAAATATACTATCACTTCATCACCAACTTCAAAATCCTTATGTCTCCTCTTCTAATTTGCCTTCTCCTTATATTTGTTGTTCATGTCTTTCAAATGTTGTTTTGTTGGCATTTTGATGATTATGTTGTGATTGTCATTGATGGACACACACTTGCTATGAGATCACTTTGTGAATGTATGAATTATGCTCAACCGGTAATTGTTCCAAACCAATATCATGTTGTAGTCTAAGACTATTGATGTTATGAAGAAAGTGTTTACCAATCTCAAGCGGTATAAAGACCCAAGCGACATAGAGAGATCAAATGGTTTAAGGATCTCAAGCGGAGCGGAGCAAAGGAGCCAGAAGTGGCAGTTATCTTTTTCCCAGTCTTCAATTTTTGTCAACTGGTAATCTGTTAAACTAGTATTACTCTGAGTTACCAACCGGTAACTGAAAAAGTTGTATAAACCGGTAATACTCTATGATGAGTTACCATCCACCGACACTTTGACAGTGATTTTGTGTCATGTTATCAAATGTGTCTAGGTTCAATGAACCTAGGAACTTGCAATGTAATCCTATTGGACCGACATGAAATCAGATCCTTTTTAGGACATCATGTCTAGGGTTTTGTATGCGTATGTATGAGAGTAGCTGTTAGGTTTTGGTGGTCATTGAAGCTCTTGTATGTGTGATCTTAACTGAGAAGATCAAGTCTGTAGAGTGTGGATTTACTAAAGATTGAAGTAATGCTAAAGAGCATTAGCTATGAGCTACAATGGCTCTAATCAAGCAGAATGTGCTAGTTGCTAGATAATTCACTTGTTGATTACTCACATCTTTGATAAGTCAGAAACCCTTATCCGAGTAGGCCCAGAAAAGCCTTTGTAAATCCTCTAACAAGGTGGTTCACATCTGTGGATATGAAATCCTCTCACAAGGTAGTCTTTAATAGGACTTATCTCCTAATAGAGATTGAGATTCCTAACAGGATTTGTTATGGTAAAGAACATTGTATGACCTTAACCGATCTGGTTACTATTCTGCAGATAGTTACTTGTGAGTTTCATCTCACCATGTTTTTTCCCATTTGGGTTTCCACGTCAAATCTCGTGTTAGGGTGATTGTGCTTCTATGGGTGAATGCCTTATTTTCTATTTGGTCTGCATGTGTTTTAACCGGTTTGTTTGCTAAACTATTTTATCGGTTTACTGCTAGACTGTTAAAGTGTTTAAGTATAGTATTTTTGGTATACTAATTCACCCCCCTTCTTAATACTCATCAATTGGTATCAGATCCAACCTTTCTATAAGTCTAACCACTTGGAAAGAGATATGGGGGAATACATTGTGAGGAGACTTACTCATCGGCTCACTCAGACTGAGCAAGCCTATGATAAACTTAAGGTCAAATATAAGGCCTCTCAGGCAAAAAGAAGAGAGCATGCTGAAAAAATGATGGAGCTAACTGAAAACAGTTCTTTTGATGAAGCAGACATGAAAGCCCTAATTCAAGAAGTTGAAAAATTGAATGAGTCCAATGCCAACCTAAGAAGGGAACTTGAAGGCCTAACTATCATAATGTGTCAAGAGCTTGAGAACCAGAGGAAAGCAGAAGATCTAGTAAAAGACAAAGTTCATGAGATCTTCAAGCTGAAGCAAGAGATCAATGCACTTACCACTCATCTTCATGAAATAAAAATGGAAAAAGAAGAAGTGCAAGGTGAACTAAACATGGCTATCTCTGAGAATACAATCTTGAAGGAATCCAATGCTGCCATTTTCAAAGAACTCACTAAGTCAAAGGAAATACTTGCCAAATTCAATAAGAGCTTTTTAAAGCTAGAGCAGAAGCTTGAATCAACTCAATCGATAAAGAATACAGATGGACTTGGTTTCTCTGAATATGAGGAAGGTGAGACCTCTGGAACAAAAAGCAGAGCATCAAAGAAACAACCGGCATCAAAGGATAAAGGTAAGCAAAATTTCAAACCTGTTTGCTTTAATTGTCTCAAGGAAGGACACACTGCTAATGTATGTAGAAGTAAGGCTTACAATAATTTTCCTTATTTTCTAAACGATAAGCCTAGACCCAATAGATTCAATGGAAATTGTTATGCATGCAACAAGTTTGCGCATAGAGCATTTGAATGCAGGTCTGTCATGCACAATATCGGAAGGTATCCTCAAAGGAGTCAAGGAGTTTTCCTGAATCCTCTGAGAACCGAAACCCAAACCGGTTTAATACCTATAGTCATCAGTCAGGTAGCGGTGGCTGTCAAGCGACAACTGGATAGAGAGCAATCTGTGTGATTTGTCATCGTCATGGTTGTTGCCCCCTTTTTTAATTTTTCGTTTATAGCCTATCAAAAAAAAAAGAGGGTAATTATTTTCTAGGACTTAAGTCTTCATTAAATGAGCTTCGTACTCATTCATCAAACCTTTAATAAAGTTCACAATTCGAGTTCAAGAGAAATGCGTTCCATAAATTTCCAAGTTGTCATTAGCATAGTCATTGAACTTGAACTTTGAACCTTTACAGTTCAAGGTTCAAGGTTCAATCAGTCTTTTGTCTTGTGTTTTGCGGTTGTCTTTTCAGTGCTTGTCTTGTATTCACTTTGAACTTGACCCATTGAACTTTTGTTTTGAAACAGTTCAAGGTTCAAGGTTCATTCCTGTGCTTTTGAACGTTCCTTTCGTCTCTTTCTACTTGTTCGCAAATGTGACTTGTTGTCATTGAACTTTGAACCAATGACCTTATTTAAAAATGAGTTCAAAGTTCAAAGCGGTGTTTTCAACTCAGCCCGATGGTGTCATAAAAAAAGGCGGCGCAATCAAAACAAAATTTTCCTTGGTTTTCATGTTTTCAAATTGTAATTATGGAAACAATCATGAGAAGGAATGTCGACTATGTGGAGTTGATTTCTAATTAATAAGAATGTCAGAATTATATCAAATCACAAGTGGTTTCACATGGAGAATAAGCTGGGCCAAAGCGTGTGTTGGTTCATTTCAGCCTTTTCCATCTTTAAATATGGGGCGTCAGGTAAATTAATTATTGTTGTTGTTGGCGAAGAGTGGAGACGCAGAAGGTAATTTAGCTCAATTCTTCCAAGGGTTTCACAGTTTGATGATGAAGACAGGTGAGTTCAATTGCTTATTTTCCCCTGCTCTGTTTAGTTCTGAAAATTGGAAAGTGTAATTCTTTGCTTCAGAATTGAATGCTATCTAATTGATGCAATTTAAAGCAAAAATGAGATCGATTCTGCCCAAATTGGGTCAAACATCATGCCTGATTAGTACCCTTCCGGAGTTAGATGATACAGCCTTCATTCAGGATGAGTTAGATAACTTTTTAGAGAGGGCCAAGAACCTGATAGCTAATTCCATGATGGAAAAGATAGTTCATAGTTGTCTTGTTGAGGCCGCTGCATTCCCAATTGCTGCTCCTTGCCCAAAATTAGTGTATGCATGTATGAATTGATATGATACTAGTAATAGGTGCATTAGAGCCAATAATGGAGACATGCTAGTGCAGATTGACAGAGAAACTGTAATGGCTGCAATTGGAATTCCTCACAAAGAGTCGTATGAAGATTGGTCCATAGGAACCTCATACGCATTTTTCACTGAGAAGAGAAGTGTTTATCGAAATGTCATAGCCAGGAACTGGCTCCTTAAAATACAAAAGGGAGGCTCTAGGTTGCCCAAACCCTTAACAAGAGAACATTTCATCACAAAAGTTAGGGATATTGTGGTCCTTTTGAACAGGCTTAAGGGGAATTCACATGCCTTCTATTGGGAGGACTGGATGTATTTTTACATTCAGGTATTATTAGCTGGTGAGAAATACCTGGACTGGGTGCAAGTAATTGCTGAGAGATTGCATGAAGGGTTGAGTAATTTTGTTGGAACAGCTAATTTTCACATGACTTCATACTTGTTCTATATTTTAGCATGTATCAGAGAATGGTTGGGATTACATCAGGAATCCTGGGTTAATGGAATGAAGGTCTATGAGTGCTATCCACATTTGCAAATAAAGAGATACACAGAAAATTTCTTGAGATGGAATGATGTCTTTGCGGGAAGATTAACTTTTGAACTACAGGGAAATTTGAATATTAGGGTGTCACCTGAGGCATTAAAGTTGGTCACCACATATGGGAGTTGTTTCATTCAATTTCCTAGATTCACCTATATCCGAATTGGAGGCTTTGAAGATGAACCTTTCAAATTACACAGATATGCTCTCAACAGCTATGTACTTTTAGAAGTTAGCAAACAACTAGCTCATGTGGATAAGAGATTTGGGATGAAAAGTGAATCTGAAGCAATTTTCCCAATTGAACTCGGACATTATAGTTGCCAAACTATTTCTGATGCATTGAACTTAGAATTGGAACTCAAGAAGATGAATTTGCCACCATATGTTGCTCGGCAGGGGTTCGACAGCAAAGAATATGCAATGAAGCAACTGAATGTTGATGTGAACTTCACACATATACCCCAATTAGAAGATTATTGGGAGGATTCCTATGATGAATTTGAAGTTCGGAGAAGATTATGGTCGAGGTTCACTGTACAACAAATTATTACTTTGAAATTGCCCATGAACATTGCAGGAATACAAGAAGCGGAAGATGAAGATCTATTGGACCTAGAGTTCAATAAAAGAGTTCATGTGCAACCAATTCCTGAAATTGATTGGGATAGGAAAGAAGAAGAAAATATTCAGTCAAGAACCTTTAATGTAATAAGGAGAATGGAGAAATGGTTAAGAGAGCGTAGGCCTGGAATAAAATTTGCTGTCGGCTCAGTCGAGAAATCAGTTGACCAATCTCATGCTGTTGTACCAATTTCTTCTTCTAACATTGTTGTTGATAGTGCAGGTGTCACTGGTACTCGAAGTGAAAAGGTTCAAACTAGAAAACTTAAAGAACCACTGTTTGGCCCCTCAACAGTTTGAGTCACCTATTCCAGAAGTAAAAGGAAAGGTGCAGACATCACAGCAAAAGAAACCATCATAGTTCTTGATACTGAGCATGCGCAAGTGAGTATGGGTGAACCAAAAACAGACATTCCTGCAGCTCAAGATACAGGTAAAGAAAAAGAGCAGTCTGGGGAAGGCCCTGATCAAGTGACTACTTTCGTGACCATGGATTCATCCGAATGTCAAATGCTGCCAGCTAAGATATCCTCAAATGTTTCAAGGTGGTTAGGAGCATCAATAAGTAAGAAACGCAATGTAGTCCCTATCAGTGTGCCCATGGAAGATATGGTGAGCAAATGCCTCGGAAAAACACCTAAGTCCAAAAAGCTAAAACCAGAAGCTATGCTGGAGGTGGATGAGAATACAGGGCACTGGGTAGCTGAAGTGGCTAGGCCTATTTCTAACAAAGATCTAGAAAACGCAATGTTGTAGGATTTTGTTGTTGAAAAGCTTGATTTAGGAACTGCTTCAAGGGCTGCTGATGCAAAACACTTAGAGTTCTCTGCTAAACGAATGTTTTCTAGAACATGGAAAGATGAGAAAGACAAATGAGAGTTGAAGCAGACCATGAAGTAGATGGCGGAGTATATTAACACCATTCATCATCCCAGCCCACAGCCCCTATCACAGGTTCCTCAAAATTTTGATCCTAGATCTCCCATGAACCAGAATTTATTGGATAAGGTTTAGAGAAATCATGTCCTGGCGGAAACCTTTGAAGAGTGGCTTGAGTTCATAATTCAGCAAGGAACAGAGTACATTGCTAATCTAGTAAAGGCGTACGAGGATGCTGTGATTGTGACTCAAGAGCTGGAAACAGAGGTGTCTACGTGGGAAAAGGAAAGGAAAAAATGGGCTGCAGTATTGGTTCAAATGAGAGATGTACAAAAGTATGGCGTCATGAACTTCCTTACAGAAAAGGTAGTAAATGATTTAGATGACAAGGTATTGCATGTGGCCAAGGAAAACATTGAATGGAGAAATTCAATCATAAAATAAGGTCATGAAGAGTCCATTAAGTTGCTAAAAGAATTAAAAGAACTCATTGCCTTGATGCGGAAAGACTTGAAGTGCATCGATGTACAACTTCTGAAGGAAGATAGACAAACCATTGAATAGGTAGTAGATATGGTGCAGAATTTCAAAGGGAAAATCAATTATGTTAAAGAATCAAAATCCTTTACCCGCGATGACTTCACCAGAGTGGCCCGCATTGAATCCATGTTGGTTGGCTATTCGGATCATTTAGAGGTGCATAAAACTAAAGTCACGCAGGTGGGTATGGATAAAGAAGTCTGGAAGCAACGCATCCTGCACATAGGTCTCCCACATTACCAAGTAGTTCATAATTTCTCCGCGGCTCATATGGAGTGGTGAAATATACGTGGCACCGCACACACTTCAGAGACAATTTAGGCCGTTTTCTATTCTTTTAGTTATGGCTCTATTAACGGCTTGTAGCCGTTTAGTTAGGTTTTAGTTATAGGCGGTTGTTTCTGGAATTTCATATTTGCATTTTATTTAAAAAGACAATTAAGCCTGGTGGCTATATATATTTGTAAGGATGTTTTTTTTGTAGGATATAATTTTTTTTTTCTTTGTGGAAAAACTGGAAGGACCAGACTAATTTCACTTGTAATTTCAATGAAATACCCATCTTTGAGTGGAATGAAATATATGATACAACTTGAGAAATCTGTGTGTTTTGAATGCACAAAATTTCTGTTGGAATGATGATGTGTTCGTGTATCAATTTGTTTTCTCTAATTTTTCATTTGAAGTCTGCGAATCAATTTGGTAAATGAAACTAGCTGTAAGCTTTTGAATTTTCTAATTCCCCTTGTCCTGTGAGACATGAGTGAGTGTCAATCAGAATTCAAACATTCTTTTATCATCCTAAGAGTTAATTTCCATTTGAGATCAAACGTCTTATTATGAATTTCATTATCCATCATTAAGCATTCATATTGTGTTGACTAATGAATGTTGAAGCCTTTTGTTTACTTTCTGGTTAAAAGTGAATCACATAAAGAGAAAATTATTCAAAATTCATTGAATATTATATAGGGAGCTGTAGCTTAATGCAGAGGGTAAGAACAATAATTATTTACCCAACTGCTAGTTATCATTGGTTTTCTATTTGGGCAACAGGGGTATTTATTTGTAAATTTTGAGAAATCTAATCCGTTAACCAATAGATTTTTGGCGACTCTGCTGGGGAGTCGAATTATAAGATTAGTTTTCTAACCATAAGTTTCTTTGAATTGGTTCGTAGTTCATTTTGAAGTCTATAGGGTGTGAGCACACTAGAGACCAGAAGATATACTAGATCCCAAAGGCGAGAAGGATTAGTGGATTCGACTTTTGAAGAATTGCAAAACCTAAATTCCTACCCTTACTTCACACCTCAAAGAAGGGCAAGAAGTAGGCCCCCAAGATCTCCTTCTGTTCCTACCCAATATTCTATTTGTCACTCCTTGACCTTACATGGTGTTGTCTGTCCCACTGTGATTAATCCCACCTCTCTGAATATTGTCCTTCCTATGGCTGCAAATAATCCCTGGGGTCCAGCAGTAGGACCACTTGCCCTTGGAGTAAATTTAAATCCCTTACCTAAAGGTTCTAGAGAACATTTACCTAAGTTTAATGGTGATGGAAAATTTATAGTTGATGAGCATTTTAATGCTTTTAATGTTGCATGTGGCATGTTGGTGGTTCAGCATGAAGATGTAGCAGTAAGGTTGTTTATTCAGACATTGACTGGAATAGCAGCTGACTGATTTTACCATTTGCCGAATGGTGTAATAACAAACTGGCAGGATTTGAAAACTAGGTTCGAGGATAGGTTTAAAGTGGCAGAAGATGATCATTCTCTTTTAGCCCAATTAGCCCAATTGAAAAAGGAAATACCTAAATCCGTGAGAGACTTTGTGGCAAGGTTTGACAAGATTGTTCATAAGATTCCAGTTAATCGGAGACCTTCTGATGATAATTTGAAATGTTTCTTCATTAATGCAATGCCTACAGAAATAAGTTTCTTTATTCATAGACAAAGGGTCCAGGACTTAGCCACTGTCAAAACTACTGCAGTAGAATTAGAAGATGATTTGATTAACGCGGGTAAATGGAGAAGAGAGGTTCAAGCTGCTAACTCACAACCTTCAACTTCCACAACTCCCTCTGATCCCGTAATCCAAATATTGGTTAATGATGTGATCACCCTCAAGAGATAGCTCCCTTAAGGCTAACACATCCTATCTTCAACCTTATCAAGACATTCCAAGATAGCCTAATAATCAGCCTGTCGGAATAGGAAATAAAGCTTTACAATTGCCCCCAACTCAGCAAAGACTAGCCATTGAAGCACCCCCGCCCAAGAGAAATATGTGCATCTTCCATTTAATAGATGACCATGATTGTAATTATTGTCCAGAAATAGTGAGACATGCACAGAAGATTAGTACAGGAGAAGTTCTAAATGAACCTGGCTCAATAGAGGAAATTCATGGACAACCTGGCGACTTTGGAATACACTTCCTTGAATATGAATCCGAAACAGATAGATGAGGAGATATATTGGTAACCCTTGAAGATCTCTCTTGTGCCGTTTTCACTAGAAACCAGCATCGATTTAAAAATACAAGCACTCCAGCATCCTATGAAAATTCAACTAAGGGTAAGGAACCTATGAACCGAAGTTCAGAAGTAAGTTCAAAGGTTCAAGAGGTTCAATTATTGAAGCAACCTGAGTCTGATATCCCTTTTGATATTGTTGAGTTTTGTAAAATGTCAAAGATTCAAATCTCTCCTATTGAATACCTCAGGTTGAATCCCAAAGAGCTAGAAAAGTTGATTCAGTATGTGCGGAGGGAAAATTTTCAGTTGCAGCCCTCAAATGTATTGTCAAGCTTTGAGTCTTTACCATTCAATACTGAAGCTTAGTTAACAGAACAAGCCAATGCTTTTACATCAAAAGAGCCAGTTAATGAATTTGTAGGACCATCACATGTGCTTGACCAGAAACTTGAGCCTTTCTATGTATCCCTATTTATCAATGGTTATAAACTTAATAACTGTATTATTGATTCAGGAGCTTCAGATAATATAATGCCTTCCACAGTGGCCAAAGCCTTAGGTCTCACACTTACTAAAACCTTTGGTAAATGCTTCTCAATGGATTCTAAACAAATTCCTTTACTTGGTCAGATCAAAGATGCTCAAGTGGCTTTGGTAGTTCATCCCAATAAAAGAGTAAAGCTCACAATATTGGTTGCTGATATTCCAGCGAATTACGGAATGTTGTTGAGTAGAACTTTTTGTAAAGACCTAGGTGGTGAGATTAAAATGGATTGGTTTGAGGCACCGATTCCTATAGGAAGACAGAAAATTACTCTCATACCAGAACCAAAATCCAAATTTACAGTGTTTCCTTCAGAGGATCCAAAATCACAAATATTGTATCAGGAATGTGAATTTGGTAACTACTTGCTTTTCTCTGATGACACTAAAAATATGTCAGGGGATGTAGATGATCACACTGCAGGGTTGTGGATAATGGAATTTGATGGGAGTTGTGCATCTACTGGATCCAGCACTGGAGTGGTACTTATTTCTCCATAGGGTGAGAGTTTTCCTTTTTCATTTAAGTTGGAGTTTAAAAATACAAATAATACCGCAGAATATGAGGCATTGTTGCTAGGAATTGAGCAAGCCAAGAAGATAGGGATTAAACTATTATGTGCTAAAGGTGATGCAGAATTGATTATTAATCAGGTACGTAATCATTATTCTATGAAAAATGAGAGGCTCAAGCATTATAGAAATAGAATTTGGGATGAAATTGAGTATTTTGATGCATTTTCAATAAAAGCTATTCCTAGAAGTCAAAATTCTCGCGCAGATTCCCTAGTGGTATCGGTATCATTACTACTTCCACATCTAGATTTTGGTATGGATGTTTACAGAATTGAAGTAATTTATCGCCCAAACGTCCCTGATAATTCAGATTTCTGGCAAGTGTTTGAAGATGATAAGCATATTGATAAGTTCTTACAAAATGCTACTATGTTTGCTTCTTCTTATTTTGAAGGTTTAGAAAACCCATGTAATGAATTTTGTCCAGATGAGAAGGGAAGCTTCAGAGAGGGAGTAGTTCAACTTAAGGGAAATCGAATTCCAAAAGGATTGGTAACTTTAGAGAGTCTGTTCGACCGCAATGACAAGTCTGTAAGAAGAACTGATTCCCACAATGCTTATACATCAGGTGAATATGAGAAGATTAATATTGGTGAGGAAAAGAATCCCAAAATGGTCAATTTGGGTAAATGTTGCACCCTGAAAGAAAGGCATTTGTACATCGAACTGTTGAGAAAGTTTCTTGATGTTTTTGCCTGGTCCTATGAAGATTTGAAAGATTTTAGAGATGGTCAATTTCAGCATCATATTCCCCTAAAGCCAGAAGCGATTCCTTTTAGGCAAAAATTAAGGAATTATAGCCCAAAGGTTGCAGATGCAATTTTCAGAGAAATAGATAAAATGCTTCAAGCGAGGATAATCTATCCAATTCATCATTCGACATGGGTGGCTAACATTGTTCCGGTTCGCAAGAAAAACGGAGAGATAAGAATTTGTGTTGATTTCCGAATCTGAATTAGGCTAGCTTAAAAGATAATTATCCTTTACCTACAATGGATCACATTCTCCAAACTGTCGCCGGGTCTGAGATGATGTCTATGCTTGACGGTTTCTCTGGTTATAATCAGATAAGCATGGCAAAAGAAGATCAACACAAAACCACCTTTACAACACCATGGGGAACTTTTGCCTATAACCGCATGCCTTTTGGTCTAATAAATGCTGGAGCTACTTTCCAAAGGGCAATGAACCTTTCTTTTGGTCATCTGATTGGTAAAATCATTGTTGTGTATCTAGATGATTTGACAGTTTTCTCCAAGAAAAGGGAAGATCATTTCAAGGATTTAGAAACTGTGTTGCAAAGGTGTCGAGATCATGGTATTTCCCTTAACCCAAAGAAATCAATTTTTTGCGTTACTGAAGGAAGACTTTTAGGACATATAGTTTCTCAAGATGGTATTAAGATCGATCCTGGTTGTGTTAAAGCAATTCAACAGTTAAGTTTGCCATCAGACAGGAGTGGTGTCAAATCATTCTTTGGGCAGGTGAGTTTTCTTAGGAGATTTGTGCTAGATTTCGTTGAAATCACTAAGCATATTGTAGGAATGATGAGTGAGAAACATATCTTTAAATGGAAAGAGGATGCAAAGAAAGCTTTTGAAGAAGTTAAAAAGGCCATTGCTCATGCTCCAACATTAATTAATCCTGATTTCAAAAAAGGTTTCATTATTTATTGCTATGCATCAGAACACACAATGTCCGGTATTCTCCTGCAGAAGAATGAACTTGGTGAAGAGTTTCCTATTGCATTTATGAGTATTCCGCTTAAAAAGCATGAGTTAAACTATTCATTGAACGAGAAGCAGGCTTTCGCAGTTGTTAAAGCTGTTAAAAATTTTAGATATTACATATTGCATTCTCATTCAATTATCTTTGTGCCTAATTATGCTGTTAAAAGTATCTTGACTCAGCAAGAGGTGGGATTGAATAATAGAGCAACCTGGGTTTCAAAGGTTCAAGAATTTGATTTGGATATCAGGCCAACGAAGTTAGTTTGTGGACAGGGATTGTGTCGTCTAATGACAGAAAATAAGGAAGAAGAAGAAAGTTTGCCTTTAGCTCCTTTTGTTAGCCTTCAGGATGAATGGTTCACTAATGTGGCCTTTTTCCTGAAATATGGAGAATGTCCTACACATTTGTCCCCCAGAGAAAAGAGAAACCTGAAATTAAAAGCGGCTAAATATGTTATTTTTGGTGACATATTATATAAGAAAGGTCTGGATGGAACCTTCCTGAGATGTGTGGTGTTGGGAGTATTTAAAACTGAATCAATTTTATAGGCCCATTTCAAAATTTTGCCCTGCCTTTCCAAATGATTAAAATAAGTCAGTTTGAATGGCCTAGTTAGCAAGGGGGTAAAATGGAGCCAGTTGATTTTTCAGAGGGTAAGGCTCGAGATTCGTGTCCTACACCTTTCATTTGTCCTATTCAGTGATGTGAAACTTTTAGAATTCAATTTGGATGAGTTTATGAGGTACCCAGTTTGAGGGGTGAGTTGAAAGTGCATTTTAGGCACAAATGCAGATTTTATGGAGTAGCCTACTTTGAGTGTTTGTATCTTTTTCACTATTGATTGTCATGAATAAATTCAAAGTGGATTCAGTTCTATGCATAAATGTGAGTCAGTCTGCAAAATTTCAGGTCTTGATGAATCCATTTACTTAGTTTTCATAGCCAAATCCGTTTGCAGTTTGTGTGGTTTGACTAGTCTCTGTTTCGACAGCTAGTCGGAGCCCTGTTTCACATAAGTGTAAAAGTTGCCTTAGTAAGCGTCATACCATAATGTTTGTTCCAGGATAATGTTGGTATAAATGATGAGCTACGTTTCAAATTTCAATCCTTTATCAATCCGTTTGATCGGTTTTCAAAAGGATTCATTTAGCTATCATTTTCAGTTATCCGCACTTTCAGTGATATATTAGTTAATGTGGCCATTTTTGTGAGTGCACCATTTGCATCCTGTCAGTTTGGTGATCAAACTGAGGATTTGAAGATTTAATATGTACTTAAAGGTACCTGTGTTCCAAATTTGAGGGCCTACGGAGGTCATTTGATATTTTTGAGAAAGGCGTTATGTGTTGCCAGGACATTGACTTCATCAGGTCCGCAGTGTCGACAAAGCCAGTTGGGCATTTTCGGAAATTAATATCTCTTTGCTCGGGACTCCTCTTGAGAAACCGTTTGGTAGAATTCATCCTTATATATTAGAGTACACGTCTATCAGATGGCGAGATCCAGAAAGGTGTTTTGACAGGTTTGAAAATTACGTCTTCGCGATTAAATGCAAAAATGTGGCTTAATTGCCTGAAAGTTGCAAAATGCAATTTTATGATCCGCAAACGATGCCAATCATTTCCAGAAGTATGTTTGAGGTTCGTGAAGCATTTCAGAAGTCAGTTGTTTGAAAATGAAATTTTTTTTAGTCGGACCCACTTTGGGGCCCGACCTGGCTCATGCCCACACATTAATTGTGTGATAGAATGTTTTCATTTCATGGCATTTCAACCCCTAGACATAATCAAGGAAGTGATTAATGATATTGGCTTATTCAATGTTGAATGTTCTACAGTAGCATATCAGAGGTTCCAAGTTTTTTTTTTAAAAAAAAAACTTATGCAATGGCTGGCAAGAGCCAAATTCCACAACTTTGTCAATTTCCCCCTTTGTCATGCGTGGATTTTCAAGTGGTGTAGAGCATGTTGAAAAGGAAATAAAATCATACAAATGCAATAGCTAGCATCCTCCCATGCTCATGTGGTGATGGAGAGGGGGCAGCAGAAGGTGCTAGGCATGAAGTTAAAGAAAGGGGTAGCAAACAAAATCCCCATTCTCCTTGTTGTACGTGGTCTCCCCATTCCCTCTTTGTTGTTTCTTGGCCCTTTAGAGTTTGTAGACTGTAGTAAGAGCATGTAAAAACCCCAGCTAAAGTTCTGGAGTGGCAACATGGCATTTAAAGCTATGTAAAACTTTCAAACAATCATTACACTCCCTCCTCTCCACGTGAGATCTCTAGTAGCAGATAACAGCAGTAGAAGCACCCAAACAAATGCATTTGAGATTGCCAGCATGTTGAAATGCAGCCCCCCTCTGCGTGACATGGGAAATGGTGGAAGAGGCATTTCAAAAGGTTTTCAACCAAATGCTTTTGGCAGCAGTCCTCCGTCTCCTGCGTGGCTTTGACAGGTGGAGAAATGCCCCCTGCGTGGTGTTTGGGAGGAGAGACATCGAAGGCTTTGCAATCTCTTTTGTTGTCTGGTTTTTGAGCAGCATTCAAATTTTTTATTCAAATGTAAAGTGCAGCAAACAAGTTTTCAAAACTCTAGATTGACATGGAATTGGCAGCAGCATGAGATTTCCAAATGAATTCTAGTAACTCCTTTTGTGGCATTAAAGAGGACCATCAAAATCTTCAGCAACATCCAAAATCGCCATTGAAAGCTGCAGAGAGAGTTTTCACATGCAACTCCAGGCATAAGCCTTAATCCCACATTGGTTGTGCACTGGGAGCTTTTAGTATTTATATGTAAAACCTTACACTAGTAATATGTCAAAGTCATAAAGGCTTTTGACACATGGTGCCCAAGGTGGGCCCATGCGTGAGCACGCTTCTCGAGGCAACAGGCAAAATTTTGCAGAGAAAGGTCGGGTTAACGAGTGAGCAAGTTCGAGATGGATCAACGGTGCGCGCTATTTCGCGAAAAGAAGTTGCACGTAGTTTAAAACCAGCGAAGTTGCGAAAGCCAGGTGGCGGGTACAGTCAGCGGTCCAGTAGGTGGGTCTCGGTGAGGTAGCAGTGACATGGCACACAGTTGGTGCATAGGTGGCAGTCCAGTGGTGATGACGTGGTGATGAAGTGGCGTACAAGCCAGCAGCCCAGTGGCGGTGACGTGGCCGACAGGTGGCAAAAGATGAGGTGTCATCCCAGGTGGTATCCGGTCAACCCCATCAACCAATCAGATCCCGCCACGTGGCAAGGTGTTAGAGCACATCAGAGGCAAAAAATTAAAATTAAAATTGTTTATTATATAGTTTAAACTATATTAATAAATGAAAAATTTAAATGATGGTGCACATTGGGGAATTAATTCGCCCAGGACTCAATTTTTGGCCAAGGTATAAAGTGTTATATATTTTCGGAAAGCGCTCGGAATGAGGAATCTGATTATGAAGTTAATTTTGACAAATGTGAGATATTTTGGAAGCAGTATCCATGGGAACAAAATTCAGTTAGAGGGGAGACACTTGGCAATTTTCAGTTGTAGATTTGATTCTCTTCCCTCTCCTTCTTATTCCCAATTCTTCTCAGTTGTAGGGGTTCCAGTTTTTGAGAGATTTGCTCCAAGGGAGAAATCCAAAATTGCAGGTTCCAGTGATGGCATCTTTTTATCAATGCAAATGACAGTGTGTTCGTCTATGTTTTTAGTGTTATCTTTACTGTAGGTTTAGTTTCAGTTTGCAGGTTCACACATATGCAAGGCATGTGTGAGTTTCCATGAAATTGTCTCCAAAATGTACTCAGATTCATATAATTTCATATTATCAAAGATAATTTGAGTTGTCTCTTTTAGATTCCTCTAAGAGTGTAATGTTGTCTTTTGGGTATTCTTCAAGGAAGGATTTAAATCCTGAAACCCAGCATTAATGATTTTGAATGCATATTGGATATCTACATATAAGTATGGTTTTGTGACAGAGCAAAGGATTGTATTAATGTAAGGCATTGATACATGAAAATTTAATGTTGAAAAGAACTTGCATCTGAGATTTCTCATCCTGTTTTATGCATGACTCTTTGGCCTGGATAAGGCACTGGTCTCTTGTAATATTTAAAGGTTGTCAAAACACCATTTAAAAATAAAAAATCAGAATATCTTTTTATATTTTATGTTATGTGGAAGTGTCCCTCCATCTCATGATTCAAAATGTTGAGTTGCAAGTGTGGATCTAGCCCATCTGCAGTTATCTCTTAGTTTTTGAACCTTTTGAGATCCATCTGCTTTTGATTGATGCAGTCTTGTGTGTAATAGGTCTGATTAAATGCATCAAAGGTATACCCGCCTAGGTTTTGCAGAGCCTGAAGAGAAGAAGGATTCATATCCTTGTCATGTTGTCCAAGCCCTGAGGTGTTTCATTGATTGAGATTGGCTATCTCATAGATAGATTTGCAGGTATACTTGGGTTATCACTTTTGGTGAACAACATGTGGATAAGGCACAACGTGAGTCTTTGCTGAGGTCATTTCATGATGATGCTTGTGGAGGTCATTTCTCCTCTACAGTCATCGCATACAAAATATTAAGAAATTGCTATTATTGGCCCGGTATGTTTAAAGATGCTTATGTTTGGGTTGCAAAGTGTGATAAATGTAAATTCTTTTCAGGGAAACCACAACTAGCTACTTTACCTCTCAAGCCAGTAGTTGTAGAAGAACCTTTTAAGCAATGGGGACTAGATTTCATTGGTCCGCTGACGCCTTCTTTCAGTGCTGGGCATACACATATTCTCATGGCTATAGATTACTTTACTAAATGGGTAGAAGAGGTGCCTGTTAGGAGAACAACCTCAGAAGTAATATGTGAGTTCTTAAAGGAAAATATTCTGGTTCGTTTTGGAGTACCATTGAAGATAGTGTCTGACAATGCTGCAAGTTTTTCTTCTACAGAAATATTCATGTTTTGTTATGATCATGGTATTTCCTTGGCACATTCCTCTGACTATTATCCACAAGGTAACGGTCAGGCAGAATCCAGTAACAAAAATCTGATAAACATAATGAAGAAATTGGTCAGCGAAAATGCTAAGGATTGGCATAAGAGGTTATATGAGGCCCTGTGGGCAGACAGAACATCACCAAAATGAGCAATTGGTATGTCACCCTTTGAACTTGTGTATGGTATTGGGGCTCAGCTCTCACTTCCTCTTGAATTGGCAGCTTCCAAGTTACAGGTAGTTATTGAAGATTCACATTTTCAAAATGCACTGGAAAGGAGGATTATGCATCTGGTTAGAATAGAAGAGGAAAGGGAAAAGTTGGTTGACCATATTACAGAACATCAGTAGCGGGTTAAACAAATTTTTGACCGTAAAGCCAGGCCGAGGAAATTTATGCAGGGAGATCAAGTTCTACTCTAGGACAAAAGAAGGGAACCAAGAGGAGCACATGGAAAATTTGAGTCCTTGTGGAAAGGTCCATTTCTAATTCATGAGGAGAAGGGATCGAATTCTTTCAAGCTCGCGTATATGGATGGTACTATCCTTCCCCTATCTTATAATGGACATGATCTCAAGCTCTACAAATTGTAAGCAAGTGTCCCTCACATTTTTCTATACATAGCTCAGTTTTGTTGTCTCAGTTTTATTGTGTCGGTTTTGTTGTGTCCGTTTTGTTGTGTCAAGCCATTCCTATTTTGTATCCTCGTCCTTGTTTTAGCGTGAAACCAGAGATCCTAAGTTCCTTCCTGGTCCTTCACAGTCCTGTTCCCCAGCCAGAGCCAATTGTTGCCCCCTTTTTTTATTTTTCGTTTATTGCATATCAAAAAAAGAAGAGGGTAATTATTTTCTAGGACTTAAGTCTTCATTAAATGAGCTTCGTACTCATTCGTCAAAACTTTAATAAAGTTCACAATTCGAGTTCAAGAGAAATGCGTTCCATAAAGTTCCAAGTTGTCATTAGCATAGTCATTGAACTTGAACTTTGAACCTTTACGGTTCAAGGTTCAAGGTTCAATCGGTCTTTTGTCTTGTGTTTTGCGGTTGTCTTTTCAGTGCTTGTCTTGTGTTCACTTTGAACTTGAACCATTGAACTTTTGTTTTGAAACGGTTCAAGGTTCAAGGTTCATTCCTGTGCTTTTGAACGTTCCTTTCATCTCTTTCTACTTGTTCACAAATGTGACTTGTTGTCATTGAACTTTGAACCAATGAACTTCTTTAAAAATGAGTTCAAGGTTCAAAGCGGTGTTTTCAACTCAGCCCGATGGTGTCATAAAAAAAGGCGGCGCAATCAAAACAAAATTTTCCTTGGTTTTCATGTTTTCAAATTGTAATTATGGAAACAATCATGAGAAGGCATGTCGACTATGTGGAGTTGATTTCTAATTAATAAGCATGTCAGAATTATATCAAATCACAAGTGGTTTCACACGGAGAATAAGTTGGGCTGAAGCGTGTGTTGGTTCATTTCAGCCTTTTCCGTCTTTAAATATGGGGCGTCAGGTAAAGTAATTATTGTTGCTGTTGGTGAAGAGTGGAGACGTAGAAGGTAATTTAGCTTAGTTCTTCCAAGGGTTTCACAGTTTGATGTTGAAGACAGGTGAGTTCAATTGCTTATTTTCCCCTGCTTTGTTTAGTTCTGAAAATTGGAAAGTGTAATTCTTTGCTTCAAAATTGAATGTTGTCTGATTGATGCAATTTAAAGCAAAAATGAGACTGATTCTGCCCAAATTGGGTCGAACATCATGCCTGATTAGGACCCTTCTGGAGTTAGATGATACAGCCTTCATTCAGGATGAGTTAGATAACTTTTTAGAGAGGGCCAAGAACCCGACAGCTAATTCCATGATGGAAAAGATAGTTCATAGTGGTCTTGTTGAGGCCGCTGCATTCCCAATTGCTGCTCCTTGCCCAAAATTAGTGTATGCATGTATGAATTGATATGATACTAGTAATAGGGGCATTAGAGCCAATAATGGAGACATGCTAGTGTGGATTGACAGAGAAACTGTAATGGCTGCAATTGGAATTCCTCACAAAGAGCCATATGAAGATTGGTCCATAGTATCCTCATACGCATTTTTCTCTGAGAAGAGAAGTGTTTATCGAAACGTCATAGCCAGGAACTGGCTCCTTAAAATACAAAAGGGAGGTTCTAAGTTGCCCAAACCCTTAACAAGAGAACATTTCATCACAAAAGTTAGGGATATTGTGGTCCTTTTGAACAGGCTTAAGGGGAATTCACATGCCTTCTATTGGGAGGACTAGATGTATTTTTACATTCAGGTATTATTAGCTGGTGAGAAATACCTGGATTTGGCACAAGTAATTACTGAGAGATTGCATGAAGGGTTGAGTAATTTTGTTGGCACAGCTAATTTTCACATGACTTCATACATGTTCTATATTTTACCATGTATCAAAGAATGGTCGGGATTACATCAGGAACCCTGGGTTAATGGAATGAAGGTCTATGAGTGCTATCCACATTTGCAAATACAGAGATACACAAAAAATTTCTTGAGATGGAATAATGTCTTTGTGGGAAGATTAACTTTTGAACTACAGGGAAATTTGAATATTAGGGTGTCACCTGAGGCATTAAAGTTGGTCACCACACATGGGAGTTGTTTCATTCAATTTCCTAGATTCACCTATAGCCGAATTGGAGGCTTTGAAGATGAACCTTTCAAATTACCTAGATATGCTCTCGACAGCTATGTACTTTATGAATCTGAAGCAATTTTCCCAATTGAACTCGAACATTATAGTTGCCAAACTATTTCTGATGCATTGAACTTAGAATTGGAACTCAAGAAGATGAATTTGCCGCCATATGTTGCTCGGCAGGGGTTCGACAGCAAAGAATATGCAATGAAGCAACTGAATGTTGATGTGAACTTCACACATATACCCCAATTAGAAGATTATTGGGAGGATTGCTGTGATGAATTTGAAGTTTGGAGAAGATTATGGTCGAGGTTCACTGTACAACAAATTATTACTTTGAAATTGCCCATGAACATTGCAGGAATACAAGAAGTGGAATATGAAGATGTATTGGACCTAGAGTTCAATAAAAGAGTTCATGTGCAACCAATTCCTGAAATTCATTGGGATAGGAAAGAAGAAGAAAATATTCAATTAAGAACCTTTAATGTAATAAGGAGAACGGAGAAATGGTTAAGAGAGCGTAGGCCTGGAATAAAATTTGCTACCAGCTCAGTCGAGAAATTAGTTGAGCAAACTCATACTGCTGTACCAATTTCTTCTTCTAACATTGTTGTTGATATTGCAGGTGTCACTGGTACTCAAAGTGAAAAGGTTCAAACTAGAAAACTTAAAGAACCACTGTTTGGCCCTTCAACAGTTCAAGTCACCCATTCCAGAAGTAAAAGGAAAGGTGCAGACATCACAGCAAAAGAAACCATCATAGTTCTTGATACTGAGGATGCGCAAGTGAGTATGGGTGAACCAGAAATAGACATTCCTGCAGCTCAAGATGTAGGTAAAGAAAAAGAGCAGTCTGGGGAAGGCCCCGATCAAGTGACTACTTTGGTGACCATGGATTCATTCGAATGTCAAACACTGCCAGCTAAGATATCCTCAAATATTTCAAGGTGGCTAGGAGCATCAATAAGTAAGAAACGCAATGTAGTCCCTATCAGTGTGCCCATGGAAGATATGGTGAGCAAATGCCTCAGAAAAACATCTAAGTCCAAAAAGCTAAAAGCAGAAGCTATGCTGGAGGTGGATGAGAATACAGGGCACTGGGTAGCTGAAGTGGCTAGGCCTATTTTTGACAAAGATCCAGAAAACGCAATGGAGTAGGATTTTGTTGTTGAAAAGTTAGATTTAGGAACTGCTTCAAGGGCTGCTGATGCAAAACACTTAGAGTCCTCTTCTAAACGAATGTTGTCCAGAACATGGAAAGATGAGAAAGACAAACGAGAGTTGAAGCAGACCGTGAAGCAAATGGCGGAGTATATTAATGCCATTCATCATCCCAGCCCACAGCCCCTATCACAGGTTCCTCAAAATTTTGATCCTAGATCTCCCATGAACCAGAATTTATTAGATAAGGCTCAGAGAAATCATGTCCTGGCGGAAACCTTTGAAGAGTGGCTTGAGTTCATAATTCAGCAAGGAACAGAGTACATTGCTAATCTGGTGAAGGCATACGAGGATGTTGTGACTGTGACTCAAGAGCTGGAAATAGAGGTGTCGGCGTGGGAAAAGGAAAGGAAACAATGGGCTGTAGTACAGGTTCAAATGAGAGATGTACAAAAGTATGGCATCATGAACTTCCTTACAGAAAAGGTAGTAAATGATTTAGATGACAAGGTACTGCATGTGGCCAAGGAAAACATTGAATGGAGAAATTCAATCATAAAACAAGGTCATGAAGAGTCCATTAAGTTGCTAAAAGAATTGAAAGAACTCATTGTCGTGATGCAGAAAGACTTTAAGTGCATCGATGTACAACTTCTGATGGAAGATGGATAGACCATTGAATAGATAGTAGATATGGTGCAAAATTTCAAAGGGAAAATCAATTCTGTTAAAGAATCAAAATCCTTTACCCGCGATGACTTCACCAGAGTGGCCCGCATTGAATCCATGCTGGTTGTCTATTCAGATCATTTAGAGGTGCATAAAACTAAAGTCATGCAGGTGGGTATGGATAAAGAAGTCTAGAAGCAATGCATCCTACACATAGGTCTCCCACATTACCAAGTAGTTCATAATTTCTCCGCGGCTCATATGGAGTGGCGAAATATACGTGGCACCACGCACACTTCATAGACAATTTAGGCTGTTTTCTATTCTTTTAGTTATGGTTCTATTTACGGCTTGTAGCCATTTAGTTAGGTTTCAGTTATAGGCGGTTGTTTCTAGAATTTCATATTTGTATTTTATTTAAAAAGACAATTAAGCCTGGCGGCTATATATATTTGTAAGGATGGATTTTTTGTGGGATATAATTTTTTTTTTTCTTTTTGGAAAAACTGGAAGGACCAAACTAATTTCACTTGTAATTTCAGTGAAATACCTATCTTTGAGTGGAATGAAATATATGATACAACTTGAGAAATATGTGTGTTTTGAATGCACAAAATTTCTGGTGGAATGATAATGTGTTCGTGTATCAATTTCTTTTCTCTGATTTTTCATTTGAAGTCTGCGAATCAATTTGGTAAATGAAACTAGCTGTAAGCTTTTGAATTTTCTGATTCCCCTTGTCCTATGAGACATGAGTGAGTGTCAATCAGAATTCAAACATTCTTTTATCATCCTGAGAGTTAATTTCCATTTGAGATCAAACGTCTTATTATGAATTTCATTATCCATCATTAAGCATCCATATTGTGTTGACTAATGAATGTTGAAGCCTTTTGTTTACTTTCTGGTTAAAAGTGAATCACATAAAGAGAAAATTATTCAAAATTCATTGAATACTATATAGGGAGCTATACCTTAATGCAAAGGGTAAGAACAATAATTATTTACCCAACTACTGGTTATCATTGGTTTTCTATGTGGGCAATAGGGGTATTTATTTGTAAATTTTGAGAAATCTAATCCATTAACCAACAATGGTCACACTGCTACAACATGGAGAAGGAAGAATAGAAACATGGATGATGGACCTTGGAGAGCACCTGGAATGGTTTGCTATCACTACAACAAATCGGGTCATACAACAAGATTCTACAAAGCAAGAAAGAGTATATCAGATGATATATTGGTCACTCTGGAAGGAAAGATTGATGTTGAAATTGTTCAAGCAGATATGGAGAAAACCTGGAAGAAGAAGCTAGAAGAAGTGATTCAAGTAGAACCGGTTTCTACACCTAGTGTGGAAGTCATTGAACTGGCAAACTAAGCGTCAAAAAAGCTTAGGGGGAGAAACGGTGAAATATCACGAACCCCTAGTTTACCTGTCAATTGGCAGAAGACCGGAAATGGTAAAAGGAAAATTAGGGTTTACACCCTAATAGTGGAACATTTATTGTGGTAGGTGAAGAACTTATTTAAAATAATTTTTCAAAGTCATTTTTCACTTATCAGTTCATGAGTGAAGAAGTTTTCAAGCACAGAGCAAAGAAAAGCAATTTGGATTGTGATTCAAAGAATTTCTCAAAATCCTAAAGAAGAATTAGAAGCAAACATCTGTTGGTGAAGTGTAGAACACAAAGTGGTATTTCAGCAACCAAAGGGTGTAGCAAAATTTAAATTGCAAGCCCTAAATTTTGACTTTCAAAGGTATTTTTCAAAATTCTTTGTTTATCATGGCTTCCACATCACATTCTAGTTCTAGTGTACCTGTTGATACTGTAGACTTCATTCAACGGAAGGCAAAATACAATGCCCTATCTCAAATACCCGCTGGTGTTATAGTGGAGGAAGGCATTTTCAATTACATTGATTATAAGATTGAAGATCTAGGATCTCTAATGATCCATTCTCAATTGAGTTTGTTATGTGGGAAGGACAAAAAGATAAAACTAGAATTTGGCATTCTGGAAAAGAAGAAACTTCACAATCTTTCCTATTTCCTTGAAGAATTTTCAAATGATCACATCTATATTATTTTGAGAAGAGTACATGGTGATAAAATGTACTTAGAGTGAATGCATGATATTATACCAGAAGAAATTCATGCCATCACCGGTTTCTGTAACGTCGGTGAAGTGCCATCCCTAAGGAAGATCAGCAAGATGAAAATGACCAAGCTCACTGGTTCTATGAGTGATTCATGAGGAATGACTGTCAATTCCATCAAGGATGATCTGGTCAAATATGCATGTATGGTGATAGGATACCGGATGTTCCATGCCAGCAGAATCAACTCTATCTCTACTATAGCGGTAAATGCTGCCTACAGGATGATCAAGGAAGATGCATCGTTTGATCTGTGCACTGGTATGAAAAGACAACTTCTATTGAACCTCAAGTCAATCAAACAGGACAATGCCCTGAAATTTAAGTTTGGACAACTATTGGTTGGGTTGTTCTTCTACTTCCAAGGCTATTTTCTAGGAATAGGTGGTATTCAATGGTCTGCTGACCAACCGGTCACAAAGCAAATCAAGGAAAGTCTACAAGCAGTAGGAACCGGTTATCCGGAAGTGCTGAACAATTATTTTGATGAGTTCAGATGCAAAATGAACCAAAGAGTAAGAATATCCAGTGATATTGTCAAAAAGTATGAGGAGGACATCTGCTTCACCATCAAAGTTGATGAGTGCATAATGGAGGTGGTTGAGCCTAGACAGGAAGAAGTGGAACTGATGGGATATGAGGTAATGTATGACATGTTAGATGGGTATGCCTCTACCTTAATCACCTCACCCCTTGATCCAAAGGAAAAGAGAACTGACACCTATTTGGAAAGGGTTACACCAGTTGAAGAACCCTCAGTAAAGAAGGGAAAGGCAGTGCCTTCATCATCGGCACCGGTTACCACATCAAGTCCCAAAGTGACCAAGCGATCACTAGCAAAGAATAAACCAGAAGCGGCACCCGCCAAAGTCTTTGAGAGGAAGCAGAAGACAAAAATCAATACACCAGACTCAGAGGACACTGTCTCTGAAGAACAACCTAAGAAGACTAGGCAAATGAGGAAAAAGACAAAGAGTGAACCGGCAACATCTGCACCAGTAAATATTGATATTTCCTCTTACAAACCTTTGACACATTGTCAAAGAACAATTAAGAATATTAGAAGAAAAGTACTTGGTGATTTGAAAGAGTGCTTTGATGATTTTAATGATGATGAAAAGAAGGAAGTTGAATAGGAAGTTATCAATTATTTATGTATTAATGACTAGTGGCCATCAAAAATTAAATCTGAGACTCCTAATTCTTTGTATAATTCTTTAGATAACAAGTGGTGCATTGCCATAGAAAAGGAACAAGAAATAAGAGAGGAAGTATTTGCACAATACTTTCCTGTTGTGTCTAAAATAGAACTATATGAAGTGGTGGAGAGATATAAGGGCCTCTTCTTCATGAGAAGAAGAAGACTCCTGTTATTGGAAGGAAAAGTTCTGGAAGTGGTCAAAGATATGCACTCCCTTGCTCAATCAACTTTGAGACTGCATGAAGTGGTTGAAGCCAACAAGAAAGCTGAGCAAGAACCAGAAATCACTCAACCAGATGAAGTATATCAGTTTTTGACAAGTTTCACTCTTTATTGTCATAAACTTTTTTAAATCAGTTTTTAATGCTAATGGAATAGTTTTTTTTTTAGCTATACTTTGTCATTGTTGGCAAAGGGGGAGTAGTATTTTGTATTAAAAATTTTGATACATGCTATGAATAATTTCATGTTTATCTTAGTAAGGAAGTAGTATACATTGTATTTTCTACAAAAGGGATAGTGTATATGCTTAGGGGGAGTAATTTTGCTTATGGCATAATTTTGTTGTAAAACACTTAGATGTCAAAAATTTTCCTAAGTGTTGCCATCAATGCCAAAGGGGGAGATTGTTGGTATTTTGATGATTATCTTGTGATTGTCATTGATGGACACACACTTGCAATGAGATCACTTTGTGAATGCATGAATTATGCTCAACCGGTAATTGTTCCAAACCGGTATCATGTTGTAGTCTTAGACTATTGATGTTATGAAGAAAGTGTTTACCGATCTCAAGTGGTATAATGACCCAAGCGGCATAGAGAGATCAAATGGTTTAAGGATCTCAAGCGGAGCAAAGCAAAGGAGCCAGAAGCGACACTTATCTTTTTCCCAGTCTTCAATTTTTGTCAATCGGTATTACTCTGAGCTACCAACCGGTAATCGGAAAAGTTGTATAAACCGGTAATACTCTATGATGAGTTACCAACTGGTATATTTTTGTGATGAGTTACCATCCACCGACACTTTGACGATGATTTTGTGTCGTGTTATCAAATGTGTCTAGATACAATGAACCTAGGAAATTGCAATGTAATCCTATTGGACTGACATGAAATCAAATTCCTTTCTAGGACATCATGTCTAGGGTTTTGTATGCGTATGTATGAGAGTAGCTATTAGGTTTTGGTGGTCATTGAAGCTCTTGTATGTGTGATCTTAACTGAGAAGATCAAGTCTGTAGAGTGTGGATTTACTGAAGACTGAAGTAATGCTAAAGAGAACTAGCTATGAGCTACAATGGATCTAATCAAGAAGACAATGCCATTTGCTAGATCATTCACTTGTTGATTACTCACATCTTTGACAAGTTAGAAACCCTTAACTGGGTAGGCCCAGAAAAGCCTTTGTAAATCCTCTAACAAGGTGGTTCACATCTATGGATCTGAAATCCTCTCACAAGGTAGTCTTTAATCAGACTTATCTCCTAACAGAGACTGAGATTCCTAACATGATTTGTTCTAGTAAAGAACATTGTATGACCTTAACCGATCTGGTTACTATTCTATAGATAGTTACTTGTGAGTTTCATCTCACCGTGGTTTTTCCCATTTGGGTTTCCATGTCAAAATCTCTTGTGTTATGGTGATTGTGCTTCTATGGGTGAATGCCTTATTTGCTATTTGTTTTGTATGTGTGTTAAATGGTTTGTTTTTTAAACCATTTTACCAGTTTACTTCTAGACTGTTAAAGTGTTTAAGTACAATATTTTTTGGTATACTAGTTCACCCCCCCTCTTAGTATTCATCATGTTTAACCTGAATATGCAATGCTGCCATGTGATCTGCAAAATCTTCTGCTTCTGAACTCTTCCGGTCTTCACTGCTAATGTCTCTCAAATTTGATATTCCTTTAGGGTGCACACCGGTAACAATCTCAAAAGGTGTTTTTTGGTACTTCTATTCACTAAATTTTTTTAGGCAAATTCTTCTTGTGCAAGGATCAAATCCCAACTTCTGGTTTTGTCTCCTACTAAACATATCAACAAGTTTCCCAAACTCCAGTTAATAACTTTTGTCTATCCATCAGTCTGTGGATGAAAAGTAGAACTGAACTTCAAATATTTCTTCATCTTATTCCAAAGTGTTTTCCAAAAATAGCCAACAAACTTAGTGTCTATTTGAAACTATGCTCTTAGGTAATCCATGTAATCTCACCACTTTGTTCAAAAATCTATCCACTACCACAAATATATAATCATTCCCTCTCGGTGTCTTTGGAAATCCAAGTACAAAATCCATGCTTATATCCTCCCAAGGTCTTATCGATATTGTCAAAGGTTTATACAATCCCACATTCTGACTACTACCTTTTGCAACTTGACAAACTCTACAACTATGCACATATCTCTTAACATCCTTATGAATCTAGGGCCAAAAGTAATGCTCATTTGTTGGAATCCAAGAATATTGAGAGGGGGGTGAATCAGTGTTCTACCAGAATGATCAATTTTAACCTTATTAAAACTTTCATACACCAATCGGTATACCGGTACATATAGAATTGAAAGAAGTAAAGAAATCAATAAGCCAATCACATAAATGAATACCATAACACACAAAATTATACGTGGAAAACCTCAAAGAGAAAAAACCATGGGGGAATTTGTGATCCACAATATCAATCCACTAGCCATATGAAAAGATATTACAAAATATAGGGGCCTACACTTGTAGGAAGGCTTACATCCTAGAGCACACTACTCAATCACAAAAGGAGCCTCACTGACTACATATAAATCCAGACTACAATCCAAAGAAATGAATGAACTACTAAGATAGAATCTTCTATGCCTGAATACAATTCCAACTAAGCTTTGTCTGTTCTGGTCTGAAACCCTAAACCCTTACCGGGATAACCCTTACATAAATATCCTCACATAAAAATCTCTCTCAGATATTTCACATCTCCTTCATTATTTCCTTCCCAATTACATCATTTCATTATATATCAAAATGATCTAATCCAACTGACCTATATACCCTATACAATTTATCATGCTTTATGTCGACTTACAAAGATAATTACACTGTCCATATACATGTCGGCTAGATAACATAAATACATGAATATCAAAAACAATTGTCGATGTTGGATCAAAAAGATTTTGGCCTCCAATACTGATAACCTGATTCTAAACCATATCGGCCTGCATTGCCAGTAACCAAAGAAATCCTTTCATCCTGTCAGTGCTGATGTCGATGTCGATGAAGTGTCTATGAAGTGCCTACTGGTACACAACTGAACCAAAACATGAAGTCGAAACAAGATACCATATTTCCATCAATGACAACAAAGTGAAACAAACCAATTGAGTTTCAATTGCCAACAATCTCCCCCTTTGGTATTGATGGCAACACTCATGTGAAAAATGATCATGGTTTCATCTGTCAGTTTCATCTTGAACCTGCTCCCCCTGAGATGAATATCCATCAATACAAAATACTCCATATCCTCATATCTCCCTATCTCCCCCTAATGTATACAACTTCCTTTTTCTTTTTCACATCTATACCACTCCCCATTTGACATCAATGCCATCAAAATTCCAAAAAGAATACCAAAAATCCTAAACTGGGACAAAGAATGAAAAGACTGTACAATGAATATCCCAAAAATATCTTACCAGAGCTTAACATTGTTTTCCATTTGGTGGAATTTATTATGTGTTGCATTGGTGTTTTGTCATTGATGCCAACACTAGCTATTTGGATGCTTTACCAACAACCTTCTGGTCTCAGTAGGATGAGTGGTTTCTGGTTGATTTGGATCTGGCATGATCCGATATGATTTGGTTATGGGATTTCCTTGTTCAACTCATGTTCATATTCAGTAAGTTGGTTTTGGTCTGGTGATCAGATGCTATCCTGTTTGCTTAGAAGCTTGGTTTCTAGTTTTGGCAAGGGTTTTACTGGCAGAGCTTTTGATAAGTGGTGTTGGTGCAGCTTCTAGCGAATTTTTGGGATAATTTTGGTGATCATATTCGAGACTTAGCGGATGAAGATCATTGTTGTAGCATGTGGACCTATACTGGGTCCCAATTGATCTAGGTTATGGAGAAAATTTAATGAAGCTTGTGGATTGGACCTCTCGATACATTTCCGAGATGACTCATGTGCTGGATATTATTTGTTTGGTCTAAGGCTGACATGGTTTATAATTATGTAATTGGTTTATTATCCGGTGGCCGAACTGATTGTTTATGGTCGAGGGTTTGTATATATAGATGTAAGATCTCATTGTAGATCATCATGGTTATATTAGAGGTCATGGTCAAGGGTTGTAATGTGTGAATAATGTAATATCATTCAGATAAAGGATTTGGTCGACCATTGGAGATCAAATTGGGTTTATGTAAGAGGATTTAGTCCTCTGGTATTGAGCTTAATTAACCAGAATTGTACTCAGGCATAGGAGATGCTATCTTTTGTAGTTCAACACTTCTTTAGATTGTAGTCTGGATTTCTTTGTAGTCAGTGAGGCTCCTTTTGTGATGAGCAGTGTGCTCTAGGCTGTTGGGCTTCCTGCAAGTGCAAGCCCCTCAGTTATAATTTACATAGTTATAGTAGAAGTATTATCTGACTATGGGTAGGCTTCCCACCATGGTTTTTCCCTTTATCGGGTTTTCCATGTATAAATCTTGGTGTCATGTGGATGGTATTTATTTTAAGATTATTGTTTATGCTTAATTGGTTTAACTATTATTCTGGTATCAATGTTTTGGGTTCTAGTATTAAAGTTTTAATTGCTAATGGTTTCGGTAATTTGTGACAACTGATTCAAGCCCCCCCTCTTAGTTGTCTTCTATTTATTTGAACTATCTAACAATTGGTATCAAAGCTTTGGTCCTCTCTATAGAAAGCTTAACCACTTGAGGAAGATCCTATGGTGACTAACAGTTCAAGTTCATACAGTTCCTCTGGAGCTATCTTTCGAAGAGATATTCCTAGGCTAGATGGAACAAATTACACAGTATGGAAGATTCAGATGGAGACTCATCTAAGATGTCTTAGCAAGGAGATTTGGGAGATCACATAGAATGAAGTCACACCTTATAATTCAGGATCTGGCAATCTTCCTCTAGAAAACCTGGATACGGAGCTTGAGAATGATTGTAGAGCAAGAGAAGCCCTCTTTGTTGGCAATATGAAGGAATTGATGATGTGTTGCATTGATGTTTTGTCATTGATGTCAACACTAGATGTTATGGTTGGTTACCGACAGATAGGTTTTGTTTACCAGTAGAAGAACTAGTGTTACCGATAAGGGTTTAAGGTTTTATCGATAGATCTTTTACTGAGAATCTTTCATAGGATGCATAAGTGGTGTTGGTGTGGCTTCTAGATGGAATTCAGGATGCAAAAGGTGATCCTTGATCATGCCTCGACTGATTGGAGACATCGTTTTGGCATGGTGGACCCAAATTAGGTCTGGTACCTATCCAGGTTATGGAACGGTATCATGTTAACATGTTCTCTACACATTACCGGGATGATTTATGGATTGATTAATGTTGTTTTGGTCTAAAGACAATATGGCATATCATTGTAATATGGATGTATATAATGATCTTATTATAATATCTTTTAGGTGGCCGACCTAATTGGTGTAGGCCTTAGGGTTTGTATAAATTGATGTAAGATATCATTGTAGATCATGGTTGTAATGGTCGTGGTCATGGAAAGAAATATCATATGCAAAGAAGATTTGGTCAATCATAGGTGATCAAATTGGGTTTATGTAAGAGGTCAAAGGCCTCGAGTATTGAGCTTAACTGGGACTATAATCAGGCATGGTAGATGCTATCACTGGTAGTTCATTCTTCTAGATTTTTGTCCAATTATATTGAGGTGGTTATAACTGTTGGCAAATGCACACTCCAATGAGACATTGTAGGTGATTGAAGGTTTTGTCATTGATGGCAACCTTACAATCCTATGACACTGGTAAGACAATTTACTGGCACTAGCAAGATCAGACTTTACACCAGCACAGAAGCCGACAGGAATTTTGTTTGTAATATATTTTGTTTATTATTGTAAAATCATTGTAAGCTGACTTGGTAAGTTGTAAAATGACTCATATATATAAGAGATCATTGTAGAACATTTTATAAGAGATGGAAGAAAATATATAGGTAAAATAAGGTAGACCTATTATGCGAATTATAGGTTAAGGGTTTATGTATGAAGTAGAGCTATAAACTGGTACTGGATCTAGCATAGTAGATGCTATTTTGAAGCAGTAGAAGACATTGGATTATATAATCCATTTTGTAAGTCAGTGAGACTTCCCATTTTGTAATTGAGCAGTGAGCTCTAGGCACTTGGCCTTCCTGCATGTGCAGGCCCCTCTTGTAGCAGTAATATTCTCTTATTGGCCAGTAAGTGAATATTGTGGGTCACAAATCCCACCGAGGTTTTTCCCATACCAGGTTTCCTCGTTAAACTACTGTGTTATGGTGTGTTTTTCATGTGGTTGTTGTTTTCTCTATTTATTGTATTATTTATTATTTACCAGTATACAGTATTAATATGTTCTACATGTTTTAAATTAAGAAAATCATCAAACCGGTTAGATACTGATTCAACCTCCCCTCTCAGTATCTGTGGGAATCCTAACAATTGGTATCAGAGCTTGGTCCTCTATTTTCAGAATCCTAATAGCTTGAGGAAGATCTTGATACCGGTAGAGATGGAAAACTTGATAAAGCAATTAGAAGCAGCTCTCTCAGACTATGATGCAGAAAAATTGAAAAATATCAAACTTGAAGATGATCTAAAAGTTGATCTAAAAGTTGCATAGGATATTATTCAAACACTTCAAGAAAATATTACCATTACAAGAAACAAGAGAAGAGAACTTTGTGAAAAGATGCGAAATGAGAATGATGAAAAGGAAACTCTTAGTGATCTGATGAATAAGCTGAAACAAGAAAACACGACAACAAAGAATGAGATGCAGGATATTACTATGAGATTTTGTAAAGAAATTGAAGATAGAAAGAAGAATGAAGAAGACTTGACTAGAAGACTGAATGATGCTGCAAATGAAAACACAAGACTTAGTTATGAATATGATATGTTGAAGATAGATCTGATGCATGCACAGAATGACTCAAATGAGATCATGAGAAAAAAAGGTATCTTCGAAGGAGAACTGGCTGCTACAAATCAACATAAAGAAAAATTCAAGAAAAGCTCAGAAGAACTTGGTGACTTGTTGAAGAATTATAAACCTAATGGTGAAAGCTCCAGCACTGCAAACACACAGGATCATGGCAAACTGGTAAGACAACCTACTTCTTATAAATTTAATGGCGCAAATGCTTTAACTGTAACAAGTATGGTCATAGAGAAAATCAATGTAGATCTAGAAATTATCAGAATACCAATACACCCACCTGTCAATGTTCAAAATACAACAAAGTTGGTCATAATTCTGAAAATTGCAGAATGAATGTGAGATGTTATGTTTGTGGAAGATTTGAAACCTTATCTAATCAATGCAAAACACAAACCGGCATAGGATATGGAAAAGCTATTCAGAAAAATAATGTGACTTGTTATGCTTGTAACAAAATTGGACATATTGCTAAATTTTGTAGAAGCAAGTCCTCACCGGTAAATAACAAAGGTCCTAGTTTGAAAGGTAAAGAAAAAGTTGAAGAAGTTAAGCAGGAATTCTCAAAACAATGGATTAGGAAATCAGAACTAAATATTGATAGGAATACTCCACTGGTAGAACAAAGTAACACTCCACCAGCAGAACAGAGTAACATTCCACCGACAGGAGAGTCTTCATCTAACTGAAGAAAATTTCCTTGAGGGTTTAGCAATGAAATGTGAAACATGCTATTATTCCCTCTGTTGATGGTGAGAAGTTGAAATTACTTCTATACCAGTAGATAAGTTAAGTGATTACCTAACCGGTAAACATTAAATGTGGTAGTTGGCAAAATTAACATTATAAATCAGTGTTTTAGGCTCCATTTTCATTTCACTGAGCATTCAAACAATCAAAGAGTATGAAAATTCCTGAGGAAAGACATTTCAAGCAAAGAAGCAAATCAATTCAGCAAGCAACCTTTCCCAAGGTAGATAAAGTTAGTTCCTGAAATTGCTAAGAAGGATGATAATGTTGGTGCATTTTCTCGAATCCCCAAAGGAGTAGTTTTTGCAGAAGACCCTAGAATGTACATTCATTGTCACATAGAAGAGTTAGGTGATGAAGAAATCAAGAGCATGTATAAGACTGTAATTTGTGACGATTTTGGCAATGTGAAACCTAAACACAAAATAGTTGAAACCCTAGGATTCACTAAAATTCTCAGTATTCTGGATTTTCCTAAGGATGTTATAAGGATAGTTTTAAGCAAGGTTCATGGTGAATTCTTCTGGTTAGACTAAGTTCACAAAATCACAAAAGAGGCAGTAAAAGCTGTGACAAGGTTACCCTCCACCGTTAACAGACCTAATAAGACAAAGAAGGTCTCAAATGACCTGGTGATGAACCTACCAGGTGCAACATCTGACAAGAGATATTTAAGAGTGAATGATGTAACCGACATCAATGTCAAATTCATTAGCATGATTTTAGGCTATAAAACCACACATGAAAATAGGTTAAATTTAGTCTCTAGCCTATGCATAAAGAGTGCCTATGATATGATCAAGGATAATGCAAAAATAGATGTGTGTGAATGGTTGAAAGATGAGCTTATTGATAATCTTGGAAAAATTAAGAAAGACAAAAAGGGGACATTTAGATTTGGAAACCTACTTGTTTGTTTAATGTTGCACATAACAAAACAGGTGCCCGGTATCGGTAATAAGAATCTTGGTTTTGATATACCGGTAGGCAAACAATTGTCTGATTTACTAAATAACATGGGTGAAAATAGAGAAAATAATATAAATGAGTACTTTCAGGTATTGAAGGCCCGGATGAATACTAGAGTCAGACTTTCACAAGAAATTGTAAATAAGTATAAGGATGAAATATGCTTTGTTATTAAGAAGGATGAGATTTGGATGGAGGTAGTTATCCCAAGAACCATTTGGGTTACTGAAATGGGTTATGAAACCAATGACCACATAATTGAAACATATGCAAAAGCCCTTCTCAAAGCACCCAAGGAACCTGAAGAAGGGGTATTTGGCAGTGCTGAGACTATTGAGAATCAAATTCAATCTAAGAAAAGGGTAAAGAAGGTAGAAGAAATAGTAAGAAGAGGATCTAGGCAAGCAAAGGCTATCAAAGAAGATGTACTTAAACAAACCGGTATCACTGAAGATGAGTTAGAAACACTACAACTAGAAACTCACCTTTCACCGGTAGCAACTTCTTCGGAAAGTGATATGCCAGCTGCATTTAAAAGAATTGTGAGGAAAAGAGAACCTTCACTGGTATCTACACCTTCTCCTAGAAGAACCGAACAGAAACAACAGGCAGTAAGGCCACTGGCTAAGAAGAAGAAGTTAACACCCAAGAAGAAGACTCAACAAAACATTGCTCCAATTGACAAACTACTAGATGAAATAACAGAGGATGGACAGCTGAAAAACATCAATAAATTATATCATTCATTATCAGTTGATGACAAGGAGAAAGTTGAAAATAGTGTAATTCTACACTTGGACATTTACAAGAAATTTCTAATGCAAGTTGTAGATGAATTACCGGTAGAACTGTTTAAAAGACTTGAAGCTAGAAGGCAAACTATTGTAGAGCTTGATAAGAAAATGAAAATTGAAATACTACTTGTTGTTTATCCTATCAACTCACCAAAAGAGATAGATGCTCTGATCTCAGAGGCTAACCGGTCAGTATTTTCAACTGCACACTGACATGTAGCACTTATGGTTGGTAGAGTAAATGAGGTTGTAGAGGAAACTGCCAATGCATGGGACATATTCCTTGTAGAGAAGGAAAAGCAAGAAGAACATAGAAAACCCAAACCCATCAAAGTATATCAGAAGGATGAGGATAAAGGAAAAGGAAAGTTTGGTGGACCACCTAGCATAAAAATAAAAGATAACTTATCCCCACCACCTTTGAATACTCCACCGGTAGTGACTACTGATAATCAACTGGATAGTCAGAGCATGGACATACCACAAGAGGACACAAATCCTAACTCTGAGGTATTATACATAGTGGAAATTGATACTCAAAAGGTCAATATTGTGGTAGATAAGGATACAACTAGGAAGACAGATATGGCTAAGGAGAAATCGGTAACTGATGGTACAGAAGGTAAACCGATAGATGATAACACAGAGCAACAAGCTCCATCACCGCAATAGGTTCACACAGAGTCAGTGCCACCAGCAACAATTGAGCAAGACAAATCTTTTCTTAAAGAAATGGAAACACAAACTGACCTACCAGAGGTCACCACAAGAAAGGATATTGCTCCCACCGATGGAATATAGAGTGTTGGCTCTTCAAGTACAGAATTCAAACCAGCTAATGTAGCAGAAGTTCTTTTGGATTCCATAAAGAAGATAATAAATTGTAGCTCACAGGCTTACAAGGCAATAGATGACACCATTCTAATTTTGAAAATGATAGCACCAAAATGTAATGTAGATAATAAAGATTCTTTGAGTCAACTTGACACTTTGTCTAAGTATATTACTGAAAACACTGTGACAGTTGAACAAATAAAAGAGGAAGCATTCAAGGAGAGATTAGAGAAGGAAAAACACAAATTCTTTGAGGAAGAAAAAAAGAAGTGTACAAGGCAATTTAACACACTTCTACCGAAACTATGTAGCACATTGAAGGAATTCAAAACTTTGTATAGGGATACATGTAAAACTAACTTTTTGACAGTTGATATAGATAGGAAAATTAGCAAGATACAGGAAGAAATAAATCAACTAGCTGACAATTTCATTAATTCATCTGATTCATTATCAGTTTTTGAGTAGAAAATAATAGGTTTTGAGGAAGAACTACTAAAGTTGGAAAGAGACAAAGAAAGAATAAAAGGAAAGGCTAAAGATCTTAAATGGAGACTTAGTCCAAAATTGGACTCTCACCTCCTTAAGGAAAGAAATATCTGATGCCTTGATTCAAGGACAGAAAACACCGGCAAAGAAAATGCAACACCTCACTGGTATAGTTCAGAGGACAGATGCCGCAATAAAAGACAACAAAAAGTTCATTGAGAGCTTGAATCTAGTTTTGGTAGATCTTTTCCAGCTTGTAACCAACCGGTTACAAGGATGAAGCAGGAAACCACACTCATTGACACTTTGACAACCTTTGTCATTGATGCCAAAGGGGGAGTATTGGAATGAGAAAAATAATTAGTAAAATGACTCATCAACTCAGGGGGAGTACACATTCTTGGTAAGGCAATACCGACAGATTCTTTTTGGATGACAGTTTTTGGATTTTTCTCATGAGTGTTGCTATCAATGCCAAAGGGGGAGATTGTTGGCAAATGTACACTCCAATGAGACATTGTAGGTGATTGAAGGTTTCTTCATTGATGGCAACCTTACAATCCTATGACTCCGGCAAGACAATTTACCGGCACTAGCAAGATCAGACTTTACACCGACACAGAAGCCGGCAGGAATTTTGTTTGTAATATATTTTGTTTATTATTGTAAAATCATTGTAAGCCGACTTGGCAAGTTGTAAAATGACTCATATATAAGAGATCATTGTAGAACATTTTATAAGAGATGGAAGAAAATATATAGGCAAAATAAGGCAGACCTATTATGTGAATTATAGGTTAAGGGTTTATGTATGAAGCAGAGCTATAAACCAGTACTGGATCTGGCATAGTAGATGCTATTTTGAAGCAGTAGAAGATATTGGATTTATATAATCCATTTTGTAAGTCAGTGAGACTTCCCATTTTCTAATTGAGAAATGAGCTTTAGGCACTTGGCCTTCCTGCATGTGCAGGCCCCTCTTGTAGCAGGAATATTCTCTTATTGGCCAATAAGTGAATATTGTGGGTCACAAATCCCATCATTTTTTCCCACAATGGGTTTCCTCATTAAAATATTGCGTTATGGTGTGTTTGTCATGTAGTTGTTGTTGTCTCTGTTTATTGCATTATTTCTTGTTTACTGGTATACAATATTAATATGTTCTACTTGTTTTAAGTTAAGAAAATCATCAAATCGATTATATACTGATTCACCCCCCCTCCTCTCAGTATATGTGGGAATCCTAACAATAACCTCTCTATAGTTAGCGAGACTCATTTGTAATGAGAAGTACACTCTAGGTAGTGTGCCTTCCTGCATGTGCAAACCCCTTATTAAATACACAATTATTTAATTAATTCCCCTTCCCAAATTAATTGAATTCACAAGCAATTTAATTAATTTCTCTATTATGTTGGAAAATGCACACTCCAATGAGACATTGTAGGTGATTGAAGGTTTTGTCATTGATGGCAACCTTACAATCCTATGACACCAGCAAGGAAATCCACCGACACCAGCAAAGTTAGATTCTACACCGGCACACAGACCACCAGCACCGACAGTGAAAGGAAGCATACCGACACAGAAGCTGACAAGATTTTTGTTGTTAATATATTTTATTTATTATTGAAAAATCATTGTAAGCCGACTTGGAAAGTTGTAAAATGACTCTTATATAAGAGAGATCATTGTAGAACATTTGGTAATAGATGGAGGAATGTAATTAGGCAAAATAAGGCAGACCTATCATGCGAATTATAGGTTAAGGGTTTATGTAATAAGCAGAGCTATAAACCGGTACAGGATTTGGCATTATAGATGCTATTTTGAAGCAGTACAAGACACTGGATTTATATAATCCATTTTGTATTTGAGCAGTGATCTCTAAGCACTTGGCCTTCCTGCATGTGCAAGCCCCTCTTCTAGCAATAATATTCTCTTATTGGCCAGTAAGTGAAAATTGTGGGTCACAAATCCCACCGAGGTTTTTCCCACATCGGGTTTCCTCGTTAAAATATTGTGTTATGGTGTGTTTTTCATGTGGTTATTTTTATCTCTATTTATTGCATTACTTTCTATTTACTGGTACACAGTATTAATGTGCTCTACATGTTTTAAGTTAACAAAATCTTATTACCGGTTAGATACTAATTCACCCCCCCCCCTCTCAGTATCTGTGGGAATCCTAACATATTCATCTACTAATAAATAAATCTACATGATTTATTTATATAGTTCATTTCATATCCCCCTTTGATTAATTAATTCTAAACTAATTAATGTCCCCCCATATAAATCAATTCTTCTAATCCCTAATTAAGATTAACAAACTCAAGTTTGTTGAAAATTAATTAGTCTTTTTCAATTATTTGAATTTCTAAATTCAAATGAGCACATGGCTCCTAACTTTTAACCACTTAACCTAACCATCCCCTAACCTAACTCATTCCACCTAACCCTAGGTTTAACTAACCCTATCATATCTTGCACATCCTAACCTCCTTATCATAACCTCTTATCGTGTGGATATTCTTCCCTTGAGACACATGGCAATTTGGCCACATGTCTCCTTTATTGGACACTTTCCCTCTCATGAGCAAGGCTCCTTGACACTTGTCACCACAGAGATGACAAGTGTCCCTTCCTCCAACCTCTTCTCCAACTTCCTCAATATTGGCCCTTGATATCTTCAGATCAGATCTGGACCATCGATTCTTGCCACCTCAGATTTGGCCTTGGAATTCCTATAAATATCCCTTATTTTGGAGCAATAAGGATCCCTTGCATTCATATTTTTAGCATCATTACTATAGGTAATTGCATTTCAATTATCTAGTAATTAGCATTTTGGATTAACCATAGCATTGCATTTTATATCATTTGCATAATCAATCATGAATAAGTAGCTACTCAACTCTTGAGTTGCCAGTTTGGAGGTCATTGCTCCGCTGAGAGCCAATCAATCACACACCTTCAAGGTCCTCAAGAATAGAGGAAAATGGGACATTTCAAGGAAGGCTTATGGTGTACATTTTTAATCTAGTTTTTAATTAAGCTTTCCATTATGTTTTATTGTCTCATTATATGTGTATGCCTTTTTATATACCACATTTTTAGCATCACATTAATTGGTGTCATTCGTGGGGCTTAGCCCCTTTGATCTTTAATAAGTTTGCTTGCAGGAAATTTCATTGACAAGTTGATTAGCTCTTTCAGAGTGCAGATTAGCTCTCTTGGGCTCCCAAATCGCGTTCTTGGCCTCTTTTGTAGTGTTTTGATACCTCAAATGGCGTTTATGGGAGATTCCTCAACTTTGTTTTTATATTTTTCTCTACTTTAGCACTTTCAGTCTGTACTTTAGCATTTTTGGTATGTATTGTGGTGTTTTTGGCACATTTGTCAATGTTTTCAGTCTATTTGACAATGTTTCTAGTGTCCAGAACAGTGTTTTGGGTGTGCAGATCAGCATTTTTGGTGTCCAGAGTAGCGTTTTGGGTCCATTTGGCAGCGTTCTTGGCACATATGATGGTTTTCTTGGTCAATTTGATGGAGTTTTTAAATTTTTATTGATTTTGCAAATATTGTATGTTGCATTCCTCATTTCTGCTTTTGGACTATCATTTTCCCAAACCTAATTTGCAAATTGTTGGTTTTGTAGGTACTTATTTTGATGTGAAAGACCAAAGTCATAAACTATTTTTCCGTCAAAGAATGCAATATAAACTACTAACTTTGTTTGCAACAGCAAGATTTTGCACTTATTTTTGATAAATTAGGCACATAGACTAATTACAATGGAAATGAACAAACATGTCTTATGTGTTTTGGTGATAGGTGAGTATGCTCTCACCTTTCTTAGGTGATCAAAAAGATCCCTTTCTTTCAATAGTGCATATCTTTAGCAGGCTTGCCCTCTCGAGGAGCTAATAACTCTAAGCTATTAAGGTTGGTGAGAGGGGAATGACCCAAGTGGGAACGGCTAATGCCAAGTACTCCAACCCACTATAAAATAAACATGATTTTATGAAAATCAAGTCAATGATAGTGCTCGGGAATAGCTCTCCTCCGTACCTTCGGGTATATCAAACCTTGGTTTTCAAGCCTAGGAGACCTCTTAATTGAGTTTATACCCCGACATGCCAAACATATCCCTTACTAGTTCCAATTAAATTAGAAGCTACCCAGTTTACCTCCGAACATTATTAAATTCTTAGTGCATGGAGGGGGAAGAATCTCTCCTTAAGATACTCACCATATGTCCCTCTTGAGCGTATGTGCGAACTCCCCTTTTGAGACCTTATTGCTAGGCTCATAATGGGACTCCACTAGCTCTCGCAAAGGCAAAAACATGGGCGCCCTTTAGGGGGTGACAAGGCTATGTGAGTTGATAGGGTACCAAGTTGTGGGCTAAGAACTAATAATGAAGCCAATCTCCTTAGGATAGACTGATTGATGTGTTTTCCATTGTTCAAAATCTGTGAAAACTTGGGCTTTCTTTAAAGCTTCTTGAACATACACTTTATGTGTCCTTTGGAAAAAATATAGTCTGATTTCAGTGTTTGTAAGTCAAGTCAAGATCTCATCCATTGAAATACAACAAACATTGAAAACTCAAACTTCAAATTGTCAAATTCACAAGTTTCACACCAGATTAGCTCTTTCAATCCAAACAGTCGTACCTACGGTCCAAACAGTCGCATTCATAGTCCAAACATTAGCTCTTTTGGTCCAAATATTAGCTCTGGCAATCCAAACAGTTGCATTCACAGTCCAAACATTAGCTCTTTTGGTCCAAACATTAGCTTTGTCAGTCCAAATAGTCGCACTTACAGTCCAAACAGTCGCATTTTCAGTCCAAACGTCAGCTCTCTTGGTGTGAATGTTAACTTTCTCATATTTCAACATTAACTCTCCAAGGTTGAGCACATTAGAGTTTCTGGTCTAAACAATAGAGTTCTTGGTCTAAACAAAAGAGTTCTTAGTCTAAAGAGTAGCTCTTTTGGTCTAAAGGTCAGCTCCCTTGGTCTAATCAACAACTCTTGTGAGTTGAATGTCAAATTGCTCATGTTGCAACATTAGATCTCCTATTTGTACTTGTTAGGTCTAAATATCCATTCTCTGAGTTTGAAAATCACAAAGTTGGGTCAAAATTACAATCTCCTAAGTTCAAACACTTAATTTGCTAAGTCTACACATCATTATTTGAACTTTAGAGACTGTATTGCAGAATAGCATTTATGGTCTGTCTGTCAGCATTTCTGGTCTGTCTGTCAGCATTTCTGATCTGTTTCTCAACATTTCTGGTCTGTTTGTTAGCGTTTCTGGTCTGTTTCTCAGCATTTCTGGTCTATCTGTCAGCATTTTTGGTCAGTATAGCAGTGTTTTTGGTCAGTATAGCAACATTTTTGGTAAGTTTGTCAGTGTTTCTGGTCAATAAAGCAGTGTTCCTAGTCATTTTGTCAGCGTTTATGGTAAAATACATCAAAATTAGAAAACAAAAACAACCCATTTCTCAAACAGTTTAACATAGAGACTAGGTCATCTTCTTGAGTCATTCAATCGAGTTATCTTCTGTCAAAACAGATTCAAGAGCTAGACACACTAAAGGTCTCAAGTATTCACCTCAAACAATTTTAAAGATCTAACACCTTAAAGTGCAACATCACATTTTCTTTGATAAACTGATCATTCAAACATAGTTTCTCATCAGGATCTATCATCCTTTATCATGAAACTACAACGCTTGATCAGAATAACCTTGTTCTTTATCATAGGATATATCATTCTTATTGAACTTGGTCATATCAAAAATCACAAAATCTGTACTCCAAAACTAAGATCAAAAAACTTTCCAATAAACAAATACTTGAAAATATCATTTCCCCAATAATTGATCACTTATTGCGACACATTACACAAGATTTAAATCTCGCAAAAACATTCAAAACACATGTATGCCCATTCTAACCAGGGCTCAGAAACAAAAGATTGTAGAAACAAAAATAGAAACGTTTGAAATAACTGAAGACTATAGAAACATGGAACATGAAGATGAAATATAAGTTGAAGGGGAAATAACAGAACAACATGTCAGAGACATCAAAAAAGATCCCCAATTCGATAAATTTATGGAGAAAATATTGGAGGGAGAAAAAGAAAAATATTTACTAATGTTAGCAAAATCCGGTGCTAAACTCCCCCAAGATTTTGATGTGAACAAATTGACACAAAAGAGAAGTGACCCCCCCCTTAATGACAAACAATATGAGGATATTTTTGGTCTCAAAATCAATGACACGTCAATTCCTAGTAACACCAGAACCAATGAGGTAACTTACATTCCCACAAGGGATGAAGTAGAAATTCTAAATAATGCTCAATCCAATGAGGATACAAGAAGGGGTAGATATGATACAAGAAGAGATCAAGATCCTCCTAGAATGCAGAATCATGGTTATACAAGAACAAATCGTGTTGATAATCCTATCACAACTAGCTAAACGTGTGGTATATAGAAGGCATACACATATAATGAGACAATAAAATATAATTGAAAAGCTTAATTGAAAACTAGAATAGAAATGCAAACCATAAGCCTTACTTGAAATGTCCCATTTTCCTCTATTCTTGAGGACCTTGAAAGTGTCAGATTGATGGGCTCTTAGCGGAGCAATGACCTCCAAAGTGGCAACTCAAGAGTTGAGTATCTATTTGATCATGATTGACTATGGAGATGATATGAAATGCATGATTTAAAAAACTAGATTAACATGCTACGATTAAACCAAAACCTAATTACTAGATAATTGATATGCAAATTGCCTATAGTAATAATGCTAAGAATATGAATGTAAGGGATCCTTATTGCTTCAAAATGGGGGATATTTATAGGAATTCCAAGGCCAAAGCTGAGGTGGCAGGAATTGATGGTCCAGATCTGATTTGAAGATATCAAGGGCCAAGATTGAGGAAGTTGGAGAAGAGGTTGGAGCAAGAGACACTTGTCATCTTTGTGGTGACATGTGTCAAGAAGCCTTTCTCATGACAAGGCAAGTGTCCAAGGGAGGAGACATGTGGAAAAAGTGCCATGTGTCTCAAGGGGAAAATATCCACACCATGGGAGGTTAGGATAAGGAGGTTAGAATGTGCAAGATAGGATACGGTCAGTTAAACCCAGGGTTAGGTGGAATGGGTTAAAGGTTAAGGGATGGTTAGGTTAGGTGGTTGAAATTTAGGAGCCATGTTCTCATTTGAATTTAGAAATTCAAATAATTGGAAAATGATAATTAATCTCAACAAACTTGAGTTTGTTAATCTTAATTAGGGATTAGAAGAATTGGTTTATATGGGGGGACATTAATTAATTTAGAATTAATTAATCAAAGGAGGATATGAAATGAACTATATAAATAAATCACACACCTTCAAGGTCCTCAAGAGTAGAGGAAAATGGGACATTTCAAGGAAGGCTTATGGTTTGCATTTTTAATCTAGTTTTCAATTAAGCTTTCCATTATGTTTTATTGTCTCATTATATGTGTATGCCTTTTTATATACCACATTTTTAGCATCATAGATCCTATGGAAACTAATACTTCAAATCAACCGGTAACTATTTTCAGAAGAGAAATCCCTAAGCTTGATGGAACAAATTATGGGATATGGAAAAGCCGAATGGAGACTCATCTTATCTAACTTGGACAAGAATATTGAAAATGATTGCAGAGCTAGAGAAGCCCTCCTGTGTGCACTTACTGATCAGCAAATCATGGGATTGACTGATAAATCATCTGCAAAGGTTATGTGAGATAAATTACAAACTATGAATGAAAGTGACCCTACTGTCCAAATTGCTAAACTTGATGGTTACTAGGTAAGATATGAGAACTTGAAGATGGAAGATAATGAAAGAATTGCTACATTTATGGAAAGAGTAAATGAGATTGTCATGAGAATTCAATGTTGTGGAGGATCTCTAAGTGAAGATGAAATAGTTTCCAAAGTCTTGAGAGCCCTTCCATCGACTTACAAAATGAAGGCTACTGTAATTAATGAATTGAGAACAATGGAAAACACTTCAGTTAACACAGACATTCTTATTGGGAAATTATCTACTTTTGAGCTTGAAGAATTTGGACCCTCTGGAGCAGCAAAATCTAAACCTGCTTTTCATGCATCATCATCTATCGACAAAAGTGATTGGAAAGCCCTATATGCAAAAGAATTGGAAGATATTAGGAAAGAGGATGAATAATTTGAGCAACTTGAAGCCTTATTTGCTAGAAGAGTACCCAAAGGACCGATAGGAAGTAAGTATGAAGGAAAAACACCTTTTAAATGTTTTGCATGTAATAAGATTGGTCATTTTGCATCTAGATGTCTTGAAAGGAATGCAAGATTTATAGAAAGAGTTAAGAAATAATTTAAGCCTAATCAAAATAGATATAGATTTAAGAAAAACAAACAATGCTACATAGTGGGTGAGGAAGGAGTAAGTGATGATTCAGAGGATGAACCGACAGGAGACTCTGCTAGTGGATCTGGCAATGGAAAGGAATAGGTGTTCTATGCTTTAAAGGAAGATGAATCGGAACTGGCTATCAAGAATGAATAAAAGACCCTGTAAACAAAAGTTGAAGACAAGGATGAATGGGTAATTGATAGTGGATACTGACATCATATGACTGGAGATAAAAGAAAAAAAATTTCCTTGCAAGAATACAATGGCGGTCAAGTCAGATTTGGAGATGACAAAGCATGTATGATCTAAGCTAAAGGTACTATTTCTCTATGTGGCAAGCATAATATTGATAATGTCTATTAGGTAGAACGTTTAAAGCATAATATTTTAAGTGTTGGTCAATTGGTGGATAAGGGATTCCAACTTCAGTTCAAAGATAGAAAATGCAAAATCATTAACAAAACTGGTTTGGAGATTGCAATCGGTACTTGGACTGGAGGTAATATATTTCACTTGAACACTGGTAATAAGACATGTTTGATTGCTCATATTGATGAGAGTTGGTTATGGCATAAGAGGTTGTGTCATGTTAATTTTGATTGTATTGTTAAGATCAGTTCAACAAAGGCAATTAGAGATATACCTAAGATTATAAAGCCTCATAATTCGGTATGTAAGGAATGTCAATTGGGAAAGCAAGTTAGAACTTCTTTTAAGAGAATACATGATAAATCTATTTATGTGCTTGATTTGACTCATACTGACTTATGTGGTCCAGCAAGGACTAGAAGCTTTCAAGGTGATAGATACTTCATGCTAATAATTGATGATTATTCTAGAATGATGTGGGTGACTTTTCTATGGGAGAATTCAAAAGCTTTTAAGAAATTCAAGATATTCAAAGCAAAGGTGGAAACAGAAACTAGATTGAAAATCAAATGTCTGAGATCAAATCAAGGAAGTGAGTTCACTTCTCATGAATTTAATAATTTTTGTGAGATAAATGGGATTAGGAGACAATTATCTGCACCCTGGACTCCTTAGCAAAATGGAGTAGTGGAAAGGAATAATAGAACCATTTTGGATGCAACAAGAACCATGTTGATGGAAGCCAAATTGTCTCACATCTACTAGAGAGAACCAGTGAGTACAATAGTCTACACATTCAACAGAGTTCATATCAAAGGTGAAATTGGTAAGACCCCTTATGAATTATGGTTTGGACATACACCTACTATTAAATATTTCAAAATTTTTGGAAGTAAATCTTGTATCAAAAGGGATGATTCAATTGAGAAGTTTGATCCTACATGTGATGAAGGGATATTTCTTGGATATTCAATTCAGAGAAAAGCATATAGATGTTATAAAAAATATTGTATAAAATTATGGAGAGCACAAATGTGAAAGTGGATGAGCAATACAGAGATCAATCTATATCATATGACAGAGAACCGAAAGTGGAAATGATCATAATTGAACAGGCAATGCGTCAACCGGTACAAGACACTGAGAAAATTGCACCAGTACAATTAGAAAATTCAACTGTGATTAATGATTAGAACAGTGAACCTGAAGTTCAGAAGACACCAAGGTATGTAATATTAAATCATTTTGAAGATCAAATCATTGGAGATAGGAACAAGGGAGTTATGACAAGAAGAAGATTGGCAAATGAAGAGGTATGTCTTATTTCTCAAATTCAACTGACATCTGTTATTGAAGCTTGTAAAGATTAACATTGGTTAAAGGATATGGAAGATGAATTAGATCAGATAGAGAAGAATAACACTTGGACTTTAGTTTCCCAACCTAAAAATAAGAATGTTATTGGAACTAAATGGGTTTTTAGAAATAATCTAAATGAGGATGGTCAAGTTGTAAGGAACAAGGCTAGACTGATTTGTAAAGGATATTCTCAAATGGAAGGAATTGATTATGGTGAGACATTTACACCAGTAGCTAGAATTGAAGCTGTTAGACTATTTCTTGCATATGCAGCATAGACGAACTATAAGGTCTATCAAATCGATATTAAATATGCATTTTTGAATGGTCAACTTGAGGAATAAGTATACATTGAGCATCCTGATAGATTTTCACTGATAGATGAAAAAGATATGGTTTGCAGGTTAAGGAAAGCATTATATGGATTGAAATAAGCTCCTAGAGCTTGGTATTCAAGGTTGGATAAATATCTTTTGAAGATTGGTTTTACTATGTTGGTATTATGGATGTGTTGCATTGGTTTTGTCATTGATGTCAACACTTATCAATACTTGTGAACACTTATCAGCACTCAAGATCTTTGGTTATGTTCACTGGCATGTTCAGTGACTTATGCACAGTCACCAGTATTTGGTTCATCGATAGCTTATATTGTTCACCGGCACTGAGGATGATCTGTTATCATTTGGAGATTACTTGGTTATGTCAAAGACATTATTTGGACACTTGGTTTTGGTGATTTGGTTATTGGTCTAATGTAGTTTGCATATTTGTTGTTACCGGCAAATTGGTCTAGGTTATGGACCGACAAGCATTATCTATTCCAGATCAGCACAACACGTTATGGAGATGTTTTATTGACTGGTTATTATTGTAAATGCATTGAGCTGACATGATGCATCGCATATTAATTCATTTGTAATTGATTTAATTGTAATATTCCTAGTGAGCTGACCTACACATTTGGTCTTAGGTTTTAGTATATATGTAAGATCTCATTTGTGAGATTAATGTAGAATAGAGAAGAGGTGGAAAAGGATTGTAATAAGGTACATGTGAATATAAGTAGAGCTATACACTCAGACATCATTTGAAGATTCAAGGAAGGTATGCAGAAGACAATCAGAGCTTAACCAGTATTGAATCCAGTATATGAAGATGTTATTTTGAGCAGTACATTATCATTGGATTTAACCATCCAATTGTAGTTAGTGTGACTCTCATTTTTATTGAGCAGTGAGCGCTAGGCAGTTGGCCTTTCTGCATGTGCAGACCCCATTTGTACACACATACTATCTGCAATAGTATCATCTGATTGTGGGTAAGGTTTCCCACCATGGTTTTTCCCCTTACAAGGTTTCCACATACAAATATATGTGTTATGTGTTGTGGATGTTATTTGTCTTTCTGTGTCATGCATTAAACTTTGTAGGTATTGTTATTAACCGTTAAACTGTCAACCAACATTAAGTTTAATTTACTGGTATTATGCATTAAGTTTGGTTAAGTAATATTTGGGTTAAAATTAATAGACAACTGATTTACCCCCCCTCTCAGTTGCCTCTGGGTCCTAACAATTGGTATTAGAGATAAGTCCTCTTTTTGTAGAAGTTTAACAGCTTGAGGAGATTCTATGGCAACTAACTATTACAAGAAGGATAGTTCGAAACATGATGGAACTAACTATGGTATATGGAAGATCAAAATGGAGACAAATCTGAATTGCATTGGAAAAGTCATATGGGATGTTACAAAGAATGGATATGTTGGTCCTACACAGAGTCAACCTAATCCACCAACCTTGGCTAAAGATCAGGAGAATGATTGCAAAGTAAGAGAAGCACTTTTGAGTGCATTATCAGATCAAAAAATCATGGGATTATCATACCGATCTACTACTAAAGCTATTTGGGATAAATTGGAGACATTGAATGAAGGTGATACCACCGTCAGAATTGCAAAACTAGAATGCTTCTGGGTCAGGTATGAAAATCTAAAAATGGAAGAAGATGAAAGGATTTCTGCTTTTATGGAAAGAGTCAATGAAATTGTTTTCGGTATATAATATTGTGGAGGATCCTTAAGTGAAGATGATATTATTTCTAAAGTTTTAAGAGCATTGCCACCGGCATACAAAATGAGAATAACTGCTATTAATGAATTGAGAACAATGCATAATACATTAGTATCTAGAGATACCTTGGTTGGAAAATTTTCAGCTTTTGAACTTGAGGAATTTGGTCTTGTTACTACAATTAAGACAAATTTAGCCTTCAAAGCATCATCATCTGAAAAATATGATTGGAAAGCACTTTATGCAAGAGAACTTGAAAAAATCAGAAGAGAGAATGAAGAATTGGAAGAGCTTGAAGCACTATTTGCAAGGAAAATGCCTAAAGGTCCAATTGGAAGTAAGTATGAAGGTAAAGCACCATTTAAATGTTTTAACTACAATAAAATTGGTCATATGGCATCTAGGTGTCCTGATAGACATGCAAGATTGAAAGAAGAAGCTAAAAGAACATATAAGCCTAACCTTGAATATCAAAGATACAATTTTAAGAAGAATATAGACAAATCATGTTACTATGCTGATGAAGGAGTTACTGATGATTCTGATGAGGAACCGACAAACAATGGATGGGCTTTTGTTCCAATAACACAAGATCAACCGACACCTATTGTACAACCAGTAGAGAAAGCCCTGGTAGCTAAAATTGAAGAAAAAGATGATGGATCATTGATTTTGGATGTTCACATCATATGACTGGTGATAAAAGTAAATTCTTAACCTTTCAGGAATACAATGGAGGTCTAGTGAGATTTGGGGATGATAAAGCTTGTTTGATCAGAGGAAAAGGCACTATATCTTTTGATGGTAAGCACAATACTGACAATGTTTATTATGTTGAAGGCTTAAAGCATAATATTTTGAGTGTTGGTCAATTAGTTGAAAGGGATTTCAGTTACAATTCAAGAATGGTAAATGCAAAATCATGAATAGAATTGGTTTGGAAATTGCAACCGGTAATCAAGCTAGAGGTAATATCTTTCATTTGAATAACAGTGAAAAGACATGCTTGATTGCACATATTGATGAAAGTTGGTTATGGCATAAGAGACTTTGTCATGTAAATTTTGATTGCATTGTGAAGATCAATACAACTAAGGCAATAAGGGATTTACCTAAGATTGTAAAACCTCACAATCCGGTATGTAAGGAATGTCAATTTGGAAAGCAAGTTAGAGAAAATTTTAAGAGTATTCCAGAAAAATCCAATAATGTTCTTGATTTAATTCATACTGATTTATGTGGTCCGGAAAGAACTAGAAATTTACAAGGAGATGGATATTTTATGCTAAAAACTGATGATTATTCTAGAATGTGTTGGGTTACTTTTCTCAGGGAGAAATCAGAAGCTTTTGGGAAATTCAAATTATTCAAGGTAATGGTAGAGAATGAAACTGGTAAGAAAATCAAATGTTTAAGATCACATCAAGGAGGTGAATTCACATCTAAGGAATTTAATACATTATATGAAGTGAATGGAATCAGAAGATAGCTATCAGCACCTTGGACACCCCAACAAAATGGAGTTGTGGAAAGGAAGAACAAAACTATTTTGGATGCAACTAGAAGCATGATATCAGAAGAAAACCTACCTCATGTGTATTGGAGAGAAGCAATGAATACAATGGTTTACACATTCAATAGAGTTCACATCAAAGATGAAACCGGTAAGGCCCCTCATGAACTATGGTTTGGTAATACTCCTACTCTTAAATATTTCAAAATATTTGGAATAAAATGTTATATTAGGAGAGATGATTATATTAGTAAATTTGATCCTAGAAGTGATGAAGGAATATTTCTTGGTTATTCATATAAGAGCAAGGCATATAGATGTTTTAATAAAAGATTGCAGAAAATCATTGAGAGTGCAAATGTGAAGATTGATGAACAGTTTAGAGGTAATTCAAGGTCCATGGACTCTGAACCGATAGTTGAGATAATCACAAGTGAACCTACACCTAATACACCTTTACAAAATATTGATCCAGTCACACCGACATCATCTGAGAATTCCACAGTGACTGAAGAACAACAGCAAGTGAATACACCCAGGTATGTAAGACTGAATCACTCTAAAAGTCAGATAATTGGGAATAAGTATCAAGGTGTTATGACTAGAGGAAGACTAACAAATGAAGAGGTATGTCTAATCTCTCAAATTGAACCAACAACTATTAATGAGGCATGTGAAGATAAACATTGGATTAAAGCTATGGAAGATGAATTGGAACAAATTGAAAAGAATAACACATGGGCATTGGTTCCCCAACCTACAAACACAAATGTAATTGGAACTAAATGGGTATTCAGAAATAAACTCAATGAATATGGTAAGGTAATCAGAAACAAAGAAAGATTGGTGTGTAAGGGATATTGACAGAAAGAGGGAATTGATTACAATGAAACATTTGCACCGATAGCTAGAATTAAGAAAATCAGACTATTCTTAGCTTTTGTAGCACACAAGAACTATAAAGTATATCAAATGGATGTTAAATGTGCATTTCTGAATGGTGACCTTGAAGAGAAAGTTTACATTGAACAACCTGATGGATCTTCTTTGACAAATGACAAAGATATGGTTTGCATGTTAAGGAAAGATTTATATGGATTAAAGAAAGATCCTAGAGCTTGGTATGATAGATTGGACAGATATCTTTTGAAGCTTGGTTACACTAAAGGTAATGTTGACAACAAATTATATTACAGAGTGACTAATGATGACATCTTGGTTATTGAAGTTTTTTTTGATGATATAATCTTTGGAGGAGAAGATGAATTGTGTAAAGACTTTTCTAATAAGATGCAGGAAGAATTTGAAATGTCTATGATTGGGGAGATAAAATTATTTTTAGGATTGAAGATTTCACAGATTGATAAAGGTATATTCATAAATCAACCTAAGTACTTGAAGGAACTACTAAAGAAATTTGGTATGGAAAAATCTAAACCGGTAAGTACTCCCATGACTACAACTGATAAACTATCATTGAAGGATGAATCAACACCTGTTGATCTGACAAGATATAAATATATGATTGGAGGTTTACTGTATTTGACACAAAAAAGACCTGATATTATGAATGCAGTATGCATTGTTTCAATATTTTAGAGTAATCCTAAAAAAAATCATGAATCAATAGTAAAAAGGATATTTTCGATATCTACAAGGCTCAATGGTATCCTAAAGATGAAAATTTTGATTTATGTGCATACACAGATGCAAATTGGGCAGGAGATGTAGATGACAAAAAGAGAACCACCGATAGAGCATTATTTCTTGGTAGCAGATTGATTTCATGGTTGAGCAAGAAACAAAGTTGTACATCATTATCAACAACAGAATCATAATATGTTATAGTAGCAACTAATTGTACATAGGTATTATGGATTAAGCAAATGTTGAAGGACATAAAGGTAAAATCAAAAGAACCTATAATTATTTACTATGATAATATGGCAGCAATTGACATATCAAAGAATCTGGTATTTCACTCTAAAACTAAACATGTTTCTATCAAATTCAATTTTCTGAAAAAGAATGTTGAAGCAAAAGAAGTGAAATTGGTTTATGTGAATACTAAAGAGCATATTGCAGATATCTTTACTAAGTCTTTGCCTAAGGAAACTTTTGAATATATCAAAGAGCAACTTGTGGTTATACCCTCACTGGTAGAGACTTAGATAGTTGGAGCATGGCATCAGACCAACAAGAATTAATAGAGAAATCTTTTTTTAGCTTTGATGAAGGAGAGCTACTTCTCAGGGGGAGTAGTTGGATAAATTTGGTTATAACAGTTGGTATTTGTAATAAGTTCTATGAACTGATTGTATTTGGTTTTGTATTGCTTTGGCATTTGATGTCAAAGGGGGACATATATCTATGGAAAAACACAATATCATTGGGGAGAGATTATTCCTAGGGGAGAAATATTATGTATTTTGATTTCTGGTAATTGATCTATTTGGGAGATTGTTGGTTTTTTGTTTTTAGCATTTCTGCTTTGGCACTTGGATGGTTTTTCCATCTTGTGTTGCCATCAATGCCATAGTAGATGTATTTTTGAGTTCAATTTTATTGTTTTATTTCAGCAGAAGCTTGTAGTCAGTGAGACTCCTTAGTGATGAGCAGTATGCTCTAGGCAGTGTGCCTTCTTGCATGTGTAGGCCCCCATTATATGTAATATCCTTTCATATGGCCAGTGAACTGATATTGTGGGTCACAAATCCCACTGTGGTTTTTCCTCTTTGAGCATTTCTACGTATAAATTATGTGTGTCATGGTTTTCATTTATGTGGATGATTTATTTTCTTCATGTTATATGTTTATTTGTTTACGAGTTTATATGTGTATGGTATAAAAGGATAAAATTTCGTGTTACCGGTAGAACATTGATTCAACCCCCCTCTTAGTGTTCTTGGATCCCAATAAGGATAACTGATGGACAACTGAGAGGGGGAGGGTGAATCACTTGTCAATGGATTATATTATTTAAACCACTTTATAACCTTTAACCGAAGCACATAAACATTGAATACTAGAATAGAAGAAATAAATATCGGTAAAAAATAAAACTTAAGAATGAAATAGAGAATTAACACAATGTAACCATACTACATAACACCATGATTTGTACGTGGAAAACTTGGTAAAGGGAAAAACCATGGTGGAAAGGCTACCCACAGTCAAATGATACTTCTATAGAAAGTATGTGGTACATTAAGGGGCCTACACATGTAGGAAGGCACATTGCCTAGAGCGTACTACTCATTACAAATGAGTCTCACTGACTACAAAGAGGTTATAAACACCTCAAGATAACTTGACAATAATCCAAAAGAATGAACTGATAGTGATAGCATCTACCATGCCTAATTACAGTCTTGGTTAAGATCAAGACCAGAGGCCTTTGACCTCTTACATAAACCCAATTCGATCACCTATGATCGACCAAATCTCATTTGCATATGATATTTCTTTCCATGACCATGACCATTACAACCATGATCTACAATGAGATCTTACATCTTTATAAAAACCCTAAGGCCTAAACCAATTGGGTTGGCCACCTAAAAGATATTACAATAATATCATTACATACATCCATATTACAATGATATGCCATGTCAGCTTTAGACCAAAACAACATTAATTAATCCATAAATCATCCTAGTAACATGTAGAGAACATGTTAAAATGATACTAGTCCATAACCTGGATAGGTACCAGACCTAATTTGGGTCCACCATGCCAAAGCAATGTTTCCAATCAGTTGAGGCATGATCAAGGATCACCTTCTGCATCCTAAATTCCATCTAGAAGCTGCACCAACACCACTTATGCATGTTGTCAAAGATTCCTAGTAAAAGCGATGCTGGTAAAACCTTAAACCCTTATCAGTAACACTAGTTCTTCTACCGGTTACCAAAACCTATCTGTTGGTAACCAACCATAATAGCTAGTTTTGACATCAATGACAAAACATCAATGAAACACATAATCAATTCCTTCATATTGCCAACAATCTCCCCCTTTGGCTCAAAGAGGAAAAACCACAGTGAGATTTATGACCCACAATATCAGTTCATTGGCCATATGAAAGGATATTACATATAATGGGGGCCTACACATGCAGGAAGGCACACTACCTAGAGCATACTACTCATCACTAAGGAGTCTCACTGACTACAAGCTTCTATTGAATTAAAACAATAAAATTGAACTCAATAATACATCTGCTATGCCAAATAGAGTTTTGGTTCTAGCTCTTCTCTGTACCAATTCATAAACCCTGAACACTGATGAATCAATGAAGAACAGTTAGTACCAAACCGGTACTGAGAGGGGGGGTGAATCAGTACAAACAAAAAAGAACACTTTTCCTTGAACCAGTTTTACTGAAAACACTGCACTTGATTGGCAAGCAATAACATTGGTCTAAACCAGATTACTTCTGGTTAAACATAGTAAGAATGTGAAAGACAAACCAGTAACTCTTAACTTTCCACATAATCTAACATCTTATTTCCACTTCACCCATATGCATACATAAGTAATACTTCAACCAACATGTAAAGACTTACTAGTTCAACATGCTTTATCACTTGACAGAAAATAACAAAGCATCACATGAAAAGCATCACACATAACACACATATTTTTTCACGTGGAAACCCAACTGGGAAAAACCACGGTGGGGATGAATACCCAAAATTTGTTCTTTGAACCCTTTTGAAGTCCGCTATGTTAGGAGCTTACTCCGGTTAAAGACTTTACAATAGGTTTTGTTAGGAACCGATCCTGCTAGGGATCACCCAGTTAAGGGATGGCTAAAATATCCAGTTAAGGGTTAAACCCTGTTAAAGGTTACCTTGTTAGAGGATTTTAAGAACTCAAAGATTTTGAGTCACCCTATTAAAGGATTTACAACAAGTCAGCTAAAGCTACCCTGTTAAGGAATTTTCCAACTATTGAAGTGGTTAGAGGTCAATAGGTATTACAATGATCTGGTAACAACACTTCAATGCCAATGCAGATCCGCTTTAGTTCCTTCTTTCTGCAATCACACTCTGTAGGTATCTATTCTCTTATCTGGTCTAGCAAGAATCACGTATCTCTGCACCTAGATACACACACAACATTTGCCAACAAAAATAACATGAAAAACAACATTGACCTTATAGGAAAGATAGGTCGATAGCATAAACCCTAAACCCTAAAAATTTAGGTTAAGAAATTCAGTCGGTTCAATCCTAACCGTTGAACATATTGCATTGATTACAAGAGTCTTGAATAGATCTCAAGACATTCTCCAACCTCTGTTCTTCACCGCTTCTTGGAGGATGATAACTCATCACACGTTCTCCACCATTTATAGAGACTTCACACATTCCCAAGGTAGATAGGATCAATCTCCTTCATGCAAGATCCTTCACGTGCACAAGGCTGATGTGGCAACACAATTTGTTAATCATTACAATGCTAACTCACCACACAATGTCATCGACTGAATCATACAGGCTTGGACCACTTCAACCAGAAACCTGAAGCTAAGACTACCAATCGGTAGTCATACCGTATGAAACCTTGATACAAAACATTCCATATACTAGTTCACATTCCAACATACCGGTTCACTTGGACAGACATACCGCTTCACTTTTTTACATATATCGGTTCACAACATCATACCGGTTCTCTTACAAGTTGCTTACTTCAATATACTGGTTTACTCTTCAACATATTGACATCAATGACAACATACAATATCATCATGTCACCATACTCTGTACATATACCAACAATCTCCCCCTTTGGCATTGATGGCAATATACAAAGGTATCTCTCTACTTCACATCTTCTCTCCCAACACTACAGATATCTTCTCCGCTTCACATCTTCTCCCCCTTTGACAATAATGCCAAAGTGGAGGCATATACATCTATGTCCTACTATGTTGCTCCCCCTAAGGAGTAGCATCCTTCAACACACCAATCCTAAAAAAGATATATCAATGTAAGTCCTGACTGATGTGGGGCACACACCTTTAGTTCACCTCTTGAAGGGGTAGCACCCCTAATTCACCTCTCAAATAGGTAAAGGTAGCCTTTGGTAGAGGCTTGGTGAATATGTCTACTAACTGCTCCTTACTAGAAACATGTTCCAGTACAACTTCTTTGTTTTGAACCTTCTCCCTCAAGAAATGATACTTGAGCTCGAAGTGCTTGGTTCTAGCATATAAAACCGGATTCTTGGAGATGTTAATCACACTTGTGTTGTCACAAAATATACTTACTGGTTTAGATACAGGAACTTTGAAGCCATTTAATACATGCTTCATCCAGATTGTCTGGGTGTAGTTCATAAATGCTGCAATATACTTTGCTTCTATTGTAGACTGAGAGATACAACTCTTCTTCTTACTCATCCATGAGACTAGTCTACCACCAAGAAAGAATGCACCACCGGTTGTGCTCTTTCGGTCGTCCACATTACCAGCCCAGTCAACATCTATAAATACTTTTAGGTTGAAATCATTATTGTATGGATACCATAATCCATAGTCAATAGTTCCCTTCAGATATCTTAGAATCCGCTTGAATGCTACCAAGTGGGATTCTCTTGGGCTTTTCTAGAACCATGCAGTAATGCCCACTACATGTGCAATGTCTAGTCTTCTATGTAATACATAGTGCAATTTACCAATCATTGATCGGTATTCCTTCTCATTTACCAACCCTGAGTCATCTTCTTTTGATAATTTACAACCGGTCACCATCAATGTACCAACCGGTTTGCTGTCTTCCATGCCAAAAGTCTTCAACACCTCTTTGACATACTTAGACTAAGTGATAAACATTCCATCTTTCATTTGTTGAATCTGTAGTCCAATGAAGCACTTAATCTCCCCTATAAGTGACATCTCAAATTCCTTTTTCATCTCATCTGCAAAATCATGACTCATCTTGTCATCTCCTCCAAAAATTATGTCATCAACAAATACCTCACAGATTAGAATCTGATCTCCTTTTGACTTCAGGTAGATATTACTATCCTCACTTGTTCTCTCAAATCCAATCTTCACAAGATGGGAGTGCAAGCATTCATACCATACTCTAGGTGCCTGCTTTAGTCCATACAAGGCTTTATGTAGCCTACACACCATGTCATTGTCTTTTGATAGGGCAAACCCATCTAGTTTCTCTATATACACATCCTCTTCTAGTATTCCATTCAGGAATACATATTTTACATCCATTTGATATACTTTGAATCCCTTGAATGCTACATATGCAAGAAGCATATGAACTCCTTCCAATATGGCTACTGGAGCAAAGGTTTCTCCATAGTCTTCTTCTTCTTCTTGAGCATATCCTTTGCACACCAGTCTGGCTTTGTTTCTTACCATTGTGCCATCTTCATTCAGCTTATTTCTAAAAACCCATTTGGTGTCTATGACATTTTTATGCTTAGGTCTGGGTACCAGAGACCATGTACCATTCTTTTCTATTTGGTCAAGTTCCTCTTCCATTGCCTTGATCCAGTCTTCATCTTTATGTGCTTCTCTAAATGTTTTAGGCTCAAATTCAAAGATCATGCAAGAGTTTTCTCTGACCTTTCTTCTTGTAAGAATTCCTACATCCTTGTCTCCTATGATTTACTTTGGATCATGATTCAACTTTACATACCTAGGAATGATCTTAGTTGTTTCCTCTTTCTTTTCTTCTTCATCCTCATCTTCATCAACATTAGCATCTACCGGTGTAGGAGCACTGTTACTGGTGCTAGGTTGTTTTGCAACCGGTTCCCAGAAGGTTACTACCGATTCATCTCCTACTTTCTCACTGCCAGTTTCCTTAGATTTCTCAGAGGTTTCATCAACTCTAACATTGATGCTTTCAACAATTCTCTGAGTCTTATTGTTGAAACATTTGAGAGTTTTTCTCTTTGTGGAATACCCTAGGAATATTCCCTCATCACATTTAGCATCAAACTTGCTCTGATGTTCACTCCTCTTAATATAACATTTGCTACCAAACACTCTAAAGTAGCTTACCACTGGTGTCTTACCGGTCCAATACTCATAAGGTCTTTTATCCTTACCCTTTTTGATGAGTACCCGGTTCATTATGTAGACTGTAGTGCTCATCGCTTCTCTCCAAAAAGTGTGAGCAACATTTCCTTGGATCAGCATTGTTCTAGCTGCTTCAACTACAGTCTGGTTGTTTCTCTCTACTAGGCCATTCTGCTATGGAGTTCGGGGGGAAGACAGTTGCCTCTTGATGTCGTTCTCTTCATAGTACTTGTTGAATTCATCGGAAGTGAATTCTCCTCGATTAGTTCTTAGGCACTTAAACCTCTTACCGCTTTCTTTTTCAACCAGTGCTCTAAAGGCTTTGAACTTTCCAAAGGCTTTAGACTTGTCCTTGAAGAATGTGACCCACATCATTCTTGAGCAATCATTAGTAAGAATCATAAATTACCTATCTTCCTGCACACTCCTAGTTTTCATAGGACCACACAATCAATATGCACAAGATCAAGTAAATTTTCTACAGTGAAAGGTTTACCTTTGAAGGTTGAGGAAGACATTTTCCCCAGTTGACACTCTCTGCACAAAGGATTCTTTGTTTTTCTCAGCATAGGCAATCCTCTAACTACCTTGATCGTATTGGCCTTCACAATATTATCAAAGTTTACATGGAAGAGTCTCCTATTCTATATCTAGCTATCCTCAAACTTAGCCATTAGACATGTACTAACATTAGCATTTAGATGAAATAGGTTACCTTTGGTCTGGATACCGGTAGCCATCAGTTCACCATTCTTTCCTTTGATTTTGCACACTCCATTTTTGAATTCCAGAGTGAGTCCATTATCATTTAGTTGAGCAACACTCAAAAGGTTGTGTCTAAGACCTTCTACCCAATACACATTGTCAGCACTTCTTCTTCCATTCAAAGAGATGGACCCTCTACCTTTTACCATACATGGTGCATCATTACCAAAATGAACCACACCACAATCATACTCTTCCAGAGATAGAAACTTACTCCAGTCACCAGCCATATGGTGAGAACAACCACTATCAATAATCCACTCATTGGAATTATCAAAGTGGGAAACAAGAGCCTTCTTGTTTGACACATCTTCCTTGACTGCTACACACAATATCTTCACTTTCTTCATCTTCTGATTCCTCATCAGTGACACCTTCATCAACTGCTACAAAATAGTTTCTCCAGTTTTCTCCTTTGAACTTTTTGAACCTCTCTGGTTTGTCCTTGTTATCACCATTGGAGCAGTTTACAACAATGTGTCCTATCCGGTTACAAGAAAAGCATTTCAAAGGAACCTTACCTCTATATTTACCGGTTCCCTTGGGGAGTCTCTTGGCAAGAAGAGCTTCAAATTCCATCAGGATCTCCTCATCATCCATTTCTCTACTTTGTGTCTTGGTTCATCACTAGTACTAGCTTCTTTGCCTTTTCTAATGGTGCAATAGATGCTCTGAAGGCTGATTCAGTCTTCTGAATACTGCCATCATAATTATTTAGCTCATAAGCTATTAACTTTGCAATGATGGAGTCTAGGGATACCTTTGTCTTTTCTATAGACCTCAACTCCTGAATAGCAGCAACCCTTATTGCATAGATCGGTAATAAGGATCTCAAAACTTTGCTAACAATAGTGGAATCTTCCATTTTACCACCTGCACTCTTGATGTCTCCAACAACAATTTTGATTCTTATTCTATATTGTTGAATAGTCTCTCCTTCAACCATCCACATGTCTTCAAACTTTCCCCTAAGGATTTCTTCCTTAGCTTGTTTCACATGCTCATCACCGCCATAGATATTCTCAAGAGCATCCCATACTTCTTTGGGATTCTCTTTATCCTGGACATCAATAAACTCAATGTCAGATAAATTGCTGATTAGGGCTTCCATGACTTGCCCATTCTCCTAAATCTCTCTCTTTTGATCATCGGTGAGAGTACTGGTAGGGATAACATAAGTATTCTCAACATAGCTCCAGTGTTAAGCACCCATGCTTCTGATGTATATCTTCATTCTGTCCTTCCATATTTTAAAGTTGTCTCTGTTGAACTTTGGACCTTCCCTCTTCATCATTAGAGTAGGATCTTTACCTCAAGCGGTTAAGCTTACAACATAGAGGACCTGGAAGATGCTCCAATACCAATTGATGAATAAATGATGAACAATTAGTACCAAACTGGTACTGAGAGGGGAGGTGAATCAGTACAGACAAAAAAAACACTTTTCCTTGAACTGGTTTGACTGAAAACACTGCACTTGACTGGCAAGCAATAACATCGGTCTAAACCAGATTACTACCAGTTAAACACAGTAAGAATGTGAAAGACATAAACCAGTAACTCTTAGATTTCCACTTCACCCATATTCATACACAATTAATACATCAACCAAAATGTAAAGACTTACTGGTTCAACATGCTTTACCGTTTGACATAAAATAACAAAGCATCACATGAAAAGCATCACACATAACACACATATTTTTTCACGTGGAAACCCAACTGGGAAAAACCACGGTGGGGATGAATACCCACAAGCTGTTCTTTGAACCTTTTTGAAGTCCGCTCTGTTAGGAGCCTAGTCTTGTTAAAGACTTTACAATAGGTTCCATTAGGAGCCGATCCTGCTAGGGATCACTGGGTTAAGGGATGGCTAAAATACTCAGTTAAGGGTTAAACCCTATTAAAGGTTACCTTGTTAGAGGATTTTAAGAACTCAAAGATTTTGAGTCACCCTGTTAAAGGATTTACAAAAAGCCAGTTAAAGCTACCTTGTTAAGGGATTTTCCAACTGTTGAAGTGGTTAGAGGTCAATGGGTATTACAATGATCTGGTAATAGCACTTCAATGCCAATACAAATCCGCTTTAGTTCCTTCCTTCTGCAATCACACTCTGCAGGTATCTATTCTCTTATCTGGTCTAGCAAGAATCATGTATCTTTTCACTTAGATACACACACAAAATTTGCCAACAAAAACAACATGAGAAACAACATGAAAAACAACATCGACCTTATAGGAAAGATAGGTCGATAGTATAAACCCTAAACCCTAAACATTTAGGTTAATCAATTCAGTCAGTTCAATCCTAACCATTGAACATATTGCATTGATTACAATAGTCTTGAACAGATCTCAAGACATTCTCCAACATTTGTTCTTCACCGCTTCTTGGAGGCTGATAACCCATCATGTGTTCTCCATCATTTACAAAGACTTCACACATTCCCGAGGTAGATAGGATCAATCTCTTGCATGCAAGATCCTTCACTCACACAAGGCTAATGTGGCAACACAATCTATACTTCATTACAATGCTAACTCACCACACGATGTCATCAGTTGAATCACACAGGCTTGGAACACTTCAACTGGAAACCTTGAAGCTAAGACTACCAACTGGTAGTCGTACCATATGAAACCTTGATACAAAATATTCTATGTACCGGTTCACATTCCAACATACCGGTTCACTTGGACAGACATACCACTTCACTTTTTCACATATACCGGTTCACAACATCATACCGGTTCGCTTACAAGTTTCTTACTTCAATATACTAGTTCACTCTTCAGCATATGGACATCAATGACAACATACAATATCATCATGTCATCATACTCTGCACATATGCCAACAAACACTACTACCGGTATCTCTTCTCCTCCAAGAATATTTTCCAATCTATCTATAGATCATTGCATGATATAACATTCACATACAAATGATCTACATACATATACTTCGCATTATATAGTTCTGCTATATTCTCCTATGTCATATCCAATGTCATATGTTGTATCATATTCAAAATGACCTAGAAGACTGACCTATATACCCATTACAAATAATATGCCTTATGTCAACTTACAATGTATTAAAAAAGTTATTCAATGTCGGCCTCAACAATAATTACAAAATCATTTACAAAATAAATCTCCCTTGATGTCGTCTTCCTTCAAGTACTGATACCGGTGTCGGTGTAGCCCTGAATGCTCCAAAGTCAGTGTCTGCCAATATATGTCTCCCAATGTTGGTATATGACTTCTATCTAATCTTGTTGCCATCAATAATAACAAAATGAATCTGATGAGTGTCAATTTCCAACAATCTCCCCCTTTGGCATTGATGGCAACACTCATGTGAAAAATGGATTCCCCATCGGTTCAATTGAATTATGCTCCCCCTGAGCAATACACTCCTTCTGATATCCTGATATCCTTCCCATGTGATCCTATCTAATTTTTCTGATATTTTTCACATATATACATACTCCCCCTTTGGCATCAATGCCAAAGATTGGTGAAAGAATTAAAATAATTTAAAACAAAATAATAAATGAATACTGTTAATTTCACTAGAGTTTAACCAACTTCAAAATTTTGGGGTAAGCCTTATTGAACAATTGAAGATATGTATCCCAACCAATTTTGAAGATGTCAGATATAGATGCTAGTCCACTTAGTAGGTGGGCAAGTGTTTCCTTCTCTTGACATCTGCCGGTGTGGGTTTAGAAATCATGTCCATGCACTCTCTCTTATGAACACCTAGTGAATCCAATCTAGGACTCACCAATCCTCTAAGACTTCTTACTATCCTAATGAATTTATCTCTCTCCTTCTCAAAAGCCAAAATTTGGTTCTCCAAGGACAAAATTTGTCCATCAATAGATGTGTTCAGTGCGGTTAATCAATCAAAAGAGTCTATAATGCTAGCTACTTTATCATGTAACTCATTTAATCTACTATCTACATTAGCTGTAAGAATTCCTATGTTACAACAGACCCTGTAGATATTTGTACCTTGTTTCAAACAATTCTCAGTAAGAATGAGTTTGGCCTTAATTTTCTTTTTCTTTGTTTCAATGATTTGGTCAAAGGTTGCTCTTTTAGTTGTAGTGAATCTTTCTAAAGCTTGGCGATCTGCAATCTGCCTCAGAGATTGAAAATTGTTAGAAATATGTTCTATTAGAGTCTTGAGCTTGTCAGAAGGGCTAGCTCCATCTTCAATCTTACAATCAGGTGTCAATCTATGCAGTACTATAACTGATTGATCAGTTATTCCCTTGTCTACAGTACCCTCCTTCAATAATTTCTGAGTTTCCATCATCATCAACTCAGTGGGACTCATCTCAATGATGGATTTCTTCTCAACCTAAGAAGTGTCAATAGCCAAAACCTTTGCTAGGGAATTAGTTTTAACTACCAGTATAGATTTAGTTTCCTTTACCTTATCCTAGACAACCTCTTTTGCACTGGTGGCTTCACCACTTGGTGCAATGTCAATTACTACCGGTGGAGTATTATCCATAATATTTACAGTATCTTGTACATTTCCTTTCTCAAAAATAGTTTTAGTTGGTATGGACTGTATACTCTCTTTCACTGTCGGTTGTGTCTGTATGTCTATAGTTACTGCCGATGTGGTCAAAATTGGAGTTGAACTACCCAAAATACCTTTCCCTTTTGATTTGTCACGAATGGTGGAGGATGTAGCTTTTGCAAATTCTTCTTGAGATGTGAGAAAATATGGATTCTTCTGGAAGAATTTGGTCCAACCCTTACTGGTCTCATTTATTACCTCATTAACTCTTCCAATAATTAGGCTTACCTGTCGAGGTTTACTACTAAAAATTGTCCTATTTGCAACATCTATGCATCTTTTCATTTCCTCATTATTTATAGAACCACACATTTCCAAAAGTGCTACTTCTTTAATCTCCCTATCTCTCTTGAATACGTCAAGTCTTCTAGCATCAAGTTTATTATACAAAGATAGAGGTATCTCCTTCAAAATTTCTATTAAGGCTTTCTTATAAATATCTATATGTAACAAAATAGCCTCTTCTATTTCATTTTTCTCATCATCCTCTAAATCTTCATAATACATAGATACATTTTTCAAAATTCCATCTTTTGTAATTTCATCAATTAGCTCAGCACAAGTCTTTTTAGTCTTACCAATTTCAGTATCACCACTCTTCTTCTTTTTGCTTGTGGTTGTCAGTGTAGATGTGACTGGTTTCTTCTTTTGTATAGGATTCCTTGTCGAAGGTGGTGGTGCAGTAGGTTTAGTTGCCTTTCTAACAAGTCTCCTCCTAGGCTATGCCTTCTTCTGCTCTACGGATGGTTGATCCACTTTCTTCCTTTGTACCTTTTGGAAAGCTAGAGGTTCATTGTCCTTAGGGTCATAATCAGAAGTGATGGTAGAAATGTAAGCTTCAGGCTTCTTCACCTCTGCAGTACTAGCCACTGTCGATTTTGTTGCTAGTTTGGATCTAGAACCCAGTTGAGTGTCTATCTTATGAATTACATCCTGTACATATGCAAACATCTTTTCTATTTTATTCTCTCTTCTCTTCCTATTAAAACTAGTTTTGACTTCAAACGCCTTCTTATGTTGTACCAAAATGTTTTGTTTTGTCATCCAATGGGGCATCTAGCAACATTTTTGCATAGAGTTCAAAAAATCTATCATCCACGTCATATCCAAGCTCAGCAATCTAGATTGTCCTAGGTTCAATTGCCTCCATAAGGGTTTCATTGGTTTTTACCATAAAATAGATATCAGTGGAGTACTTCTCCACAATTTTCTTGATATTCTCTCCCTCTACCTCATATTTTCCTGGAATGTTTTGAAATACCCCAAAAGTTTCTCATCTCTACTAGTACCAAGACCGATGATTTCTTCCTTGATTTGCATACCTACCAGTATGTCATGAGCCCAATGCTTCTTGCCAAGACCAGGTAGCTCATTCAAGAAGTAAAGCATTAGACAAACAATCAAATTTCTATATATGAAAGTTCATTTCTTAACTCCCTTGATCTTCCCAAGGTTCAACATCAATTCACTCCTCATCTATTCACATAAATTATATTTTGCATTATTCCTTAGCATCTGATATGTAGCATGAATTCATGAACTAGCAACAAAATTCAATTAGTTGGATTGAGTTACCTTATAACCTACTATAATGCTTGCAAATTTCACATCGGTGTCATTGATTTGCTATCAGGAGTTGCACTGATGAGTTTCTTGACCTCAGTGTTGGAAATTTTCTTGCCAAGTTCTTGTCTGACTTTGGGTAAGTTGGTGAGTACTTGAATAGCCTCCTTAGTGATCATATAAGGCCTATCCAGCTAGATAAACTCATTGTGAACCCTGCTCAGAATGTATCTGATGACTTCATCCTTAAATTCTGGTATGTATAGAATACCGGTTAACCCTAAATCCTCAATTTTTTTGTATTCTGGTTTGATGGTTCTAGAGTCTCCCAGTATCATGGATTGATACATGCTTTTGATTTCCTCTATGCCTTGATCATCCAAGGTGCAGTGAATGTATGCCCTTACATCTTCAACATACATCACCCTGTCAGGAACGCTAGAAAATGCTCCCGCAGAGTCTTCCTTCTTAGCAATTTTGGGAACCTCCTTCAATATGAGCCTTAACCTATCCTTGACTTTGACAATGGTGAGATTTTCAATTAAAGTAGGAGATGAAGATCCAAATGCCATTTCAAAGAATATCTGAAAGTGAATGCTAGTAGAAGATTGAGTGTTTCTGCTCGAAATCCTTTCAGAATGCCTTTGCTTTCTCTTAATTTGCCTTTTTCTTCGCTGTAAATGCTTGAATGCTCAGTGAGTGAAAATGAATTTACTTACCCCTTTTTATCAGTGAATAAAACCCTAATATTTTTCTTTAATAAATGTTTCACAAACAACCCTAGGGATGTCGGTTTCACAGTCTTGTGCCAGGTGAACCTTCATCAATTATGAACACAACTCTCTAGATCTCCTTAGATCTCCTCCAAGGTAATATGCATGATTTTGCAATGACTTTGCCAACCCCTAAGGCTTATGCCTCAATTATTGGTGGAATTTCTTGGTGGAGGAATACCATGTTCTACTGATGGAGTTATTAGTGTAGATCCATCTCCACTTGGTTCTTCAGATTTTCTAACCCATCTCTTGGTGTGATCTTGTTTTATTTCATCTACCTTCTACTTTCCTTTCTCATTATCTATATCATATCTAACCGGTTGAGTCTTCCTTTTGTGGTATTTAGCAATATGACCCATTTTGTTGCATGCATAACATGTAACATTGTTCTTCTAAATTGCTTTGACAAATCCGATGTCATTCCTTGTCCTACAGTGATTAGTAAAAAGTCCAAACTTTCCACATGCATGACATTTAACATTCATTCTGCAATCTTTTGATCTATGACCATATTTCTTGCAATTTGTGCATCAACCGAGAACAAAATTGTAGTTTTGATTTGCTTTATTTCTACATTTTTTAGCCATATGCCCAAATTTATTGCAAACAAAAAATCTACCATTGAATTTATAAGCATTAGATTTCCTTACCGGTTTCCTCTGTTCTGATGAGTTCTGCATACTGGCTGTCTAATCTTCATTTGCAGTACTAGAGCTTTCACCTTGTACAAATCCAAGTCCTCTAGAATCATCAATCAACCTTTTTCTTTTCAATAAATCATCCAACTATGCAGCACTACTCTTAAATTTTTCTATATACACACTTACAGCAGTTAGATCATCTCTCAAAGTAGTTATTTGTCTTAAGTTCTTATTCATTATTTCGAAGTGTGCCAAATTAGTTCTCAACAGATTATTCTCATGAGTCAATCTGCCACATTCATCAAATTTATTCTTCAGAGATATAACAAGATTATCTTCCTTCTTCTTTCTGTCCTCAATATCTTTTGATAACCTCATAGTCAGATCTTGCATTTCATTCTTCATGAGCATGTTTGCTTGACTTAGTTTCTAACATTGTTCCTTAATTGCATTCTTCTCCTCATCATCCAAGTTTTGCAAAAGTTCATTTCTCTTGGCTTGAGCTGTTGATAACCTTTCTTGTAGGATAAGAATGAACTCATTTGCAGAATTCAATTTTTCTTGCAATTTCAAGTTCTTGGATTTTCAACATCATAATCCTCAAGAGCCATCTCAAGTTGCTTCTCCATAGCCATGTCCAAATATTTTGGTTTTAGGACCTTCCACAAGGTGTTAAACTTCTTTCAAGGTACCAAGATCTGATACCAATTGTTGGGATCCAAGAACACTGAGAGGGGGGCTAAATTAGTGTTTTGTCGGTAACACAAGATTAATTCTTTTATACCATACACATATAAACCGGTAAACAAATAAACATATAACATGAAGAAAATAAACCATCCACATAAATGAACACCATAACACATAGAATTTATATGTGGAAAACCTCAAAGAGGAAAAACCATGGTGAGATTTATGACCCATAATATTAGTTCACCAGCCATACGAAAGGATATTACATATAATGGGGGCCTGCACATGAAGGAAGGCACACTTCCTAGAGAATACTGCTCATCACTAAAGAGTCTCACTGACTACAAGCTTTTTCTGAATTAAAATAATAAAATTGAACTCAAAAATGCATCTGCTATGCCAAATAGAGTTCTGGTTCTAGCTTTGCTCTGTACCAGTTCATAAACCCTGAACACTACTACTGGTATCTCTTCTCCTCCAAGAATTATTTCCAAGCTATCTACAAATCATTGCATGATATAACATTCGCATACAAATGATCTGCATACATATACTTTGCATTATACAGTTCTGCTATATTCTCCTATGTCGCATCCTATATCATATTCAAAATGACATAGCAAGATGGTCTATATACCCATTACAAATAATATGCCTTATGTCGGATTACAATGTATTACAAAAGTTATTCAATTTCGGCCTCAACAATAATTAAAAAATGATTTACAAAATAAATCTCCCTTGATGTCAGTTTCCTTCAAGTACTGATGCTGGTGTCGATGTCGGTGCCAGTGTAGCCCTGAATGCTCCAAAGTTGGTGTCTACCGGTATATACCTCCTAATGCTGGTATATGACTTCCATCTAATATTGTTTCCATCAATGACAACAAAATGAATCTGATGAGTGTCAATTGCCAACAATCCTAACACTCTTGTGTGCACTTTCTGATAAAAAAATAATGGGATTAACCGACAAATCATTTGAAAAGGCTATATGGGATAAGTTTCAGGCTCTTAATGAAGGTGACCCTATAGTAAAGATTGCTAAAATTGATGGTTACTAGGTGACATATGAAAACCTAAAGATGGAAGACGATGAAAGGATTACTGCATTCATGGAAAGGGTAAATGAGATTGTTATGGGAATTAAATGTTGTGGTGGAACTCTAAGCAAAGATGAAATTGTTTCTAAAGTTTTGAGAGACCTACCACTGGCTTACAAAATTAAGGCTACTACTATTAATGAGTTGAGCACAATGGCTGATAAATCTGTCAACAAAGATACTTTGGTTGGGAAACTATCTGCTTTTGAGCTTGAAGAATTTGGACCTTTTGGAGTTGTGAAGACTGAACCTGCTTTTCATGTATCTACATCTGCAACCAGTAAGAAAGATTGGAAAGTTTTGTATGCAAAGGAATTGGAAGATATGAAGAGAGAAGATGATGAGTTTGAGCAACTTGAAGCACTATTTTCTAGAAGAGTACCTAAAAGACTGGTAGGAAGTAAGTATAAAGGAAAAGCACCTTTTAAATGTTTTTCATGTAATAAGATTGGTCATTTTGCATCTAGATGTCCTGAGAGGAATTCAAGATTTGAAGAAAGAGTTATAAGATCATTTAAGCCTAACCCTGGATATCAAAACAAGTATAAGTATAAGAAAAACAAAGACAAATCATGCTACATAGCAGATGAGGAAGGCATTACTGATTCTGATGATGAACTGAGAAAAGATTCTGCTAGTGGTTCCGACAATGGGAAGGAATGGGTGTTCCTAACTATCAAGGAAGATGATTCAACACTGGAAGAGAATGTACTTGAAGAGAAGGCACTTGCTGCTAAAATTGAAGACAAGGATGAATGGGTAATTGACAATGGTTAATCACATCATATGACTAGAGATAAAGGGAAGTTTCTATCTTTGCAAGAATTTGATGGTGGTCTAGTTAGATCTAGAGATGAGAAGGCATGCATGATCAAAGGAAAAAAAACTATATCATTGGATGGTAAGAACAATACTGACAATGTTTATTATGTTGAAGGTTTAAGGCATAATATTTTGAGTGTAGGACAATTGGTGGATAAGGTATTTGAATTACAGTTCAAGGATGGAAAATGCAAAATCATTAACAAATCTAGTTTGGAGATTGCAACCGGTACATAGACAAAAGGTAACATATTTCATTTGAACTTTGGTGAGAAGACATGTTTGATTACACAGATTGATGAGAGATGGCTATGACATAAAAGGTCATGTCATGTGAATATTGATTACATTGTAATGATCATTTCAACTAAGGCATCTAGGGATATACCTAAGATTATGAAGCCCTATAATTTGGTATGTAAAGAATGTCAAATGGGTAAAAAGGTCAGAGCCTCTTTTAGGAGCATACAAGATAAATCAAATGATGTTCTTAATCTTACTCATACTGATTTGTGTGGCCCTGCTAGAGTTAAAAGTTTTCAAGGTGATAGATATTTCATGCTAATAATTGATGATTATTCTAGAATGATGTGGTTACTTTTGTGAAAGAAAAATATGAGGAATTTGAAAAGTTTAAAATCTTTAAGCTAAAGTGGAAACTGAGACAAGATTCAAGATTAAATGTTTGAGGTTAGATCATCGTGGCGAATTCACATCTGATGAGTTTAATAACTTTTGTGAGAAGCATGGTATAAGAAGATAGTTTTTTGCTCCTCGAACACCTCAGTAGAATGGAGTTGTGGAAAGGAAGAACAAAAATATCTTGGATGCTGCTAGAACAATGACGATGGAAGCTAGTCTACCTCATATTTACTGGAGAGAAGTAGTGAGCACAATGGTTTATACATTCAACAGAGTACATGGCATAAAAGGTTGTCATGTGAATTTTGATTACATTGTGAAGATTGGCTCAACTAAGGCAGTTAGGGATATACCTAAGATTATGAAGCCCTATAATCTGGTATGTAAAGAATGTCAAATGGGTAAATAGGTCAAAACCTCTTTTAGGAGTATACAAGATAAATCAAATGATGTTCTTGATCTTATTCATACTGATTTGTGTGGCCCTGCTAGAGTTAAAAGTTTTCAAGGTGATAAATATTTCATGTTAATCATTGATGATTATTCTAGAATGATGTGGGTTACTTTTTTAAAAGAGAAATATGAAGCATTTAAAAATTTTAAAATCTTTAAGGCTAAAGTAGAAACTGACACAAGATTGAAGATTAAATGTTTGAGGTCAGATCATGTTGGAGAATTCACATCCGGTGAGTTTAATAACTTTTGTGAGAAGCATGGTATAAGAAGATAATTTTCTGCTCCCCAAACACCTCAAAAGAATGGAGTTGTGGAAAGGAAGAACATACCTATCTTGGATGCTACTAGAACAATGATGATGGAAGCTAGTCTACCTCATATCTACTAGAGAGAAGTAGTGAGCATAACAGTTTATACATTCAATAGAGTACATATCAAAGAGAAACCGGTAAGACACCTTATGAATTATGGTTTGGCAATGCACGTACAGTTAAGTATTTCAAAATTTTTGGTCGTCAATGTTATATTAGGAGAGATGATATCATTGGAAAATTTGATCCTAGATGTGATGAAGGCATATTTCTTGGTTATTCTAATGAAAGCAAGACATATAGATGTTATAACAAGAGATTGTAGAGAATTGTGGAGAGTGCTAATGTCAAAGTAGATGAGATGAACAAAAGTCAAAACAAAGTTTATGAGAAGGAACCAACAGTGGAAATGATTATATCTGAACTGGTAGCACCTTTACCAGACAAAGTGTTGAACCAATTACTTTGATAGTATTAGAGAATTCTACAGTAATAGAAGATCAGGGAAGAGAACCAAAGAGCCAAAGGACTCCTAGGTATGTGAGATTGAATCATTCAGAAGATCAGATCATTGGGGATAAGAGCAATGGAGTAATGACAAGTAGAAAACTATCAACTAATGAGGTATGTTTAATTTCATAAGTTGAGCCGGTATCAGTAATTGAGGCATGTAAAGATGAATATTGGTTGAAAGCTATGGAAGAAGAATTAGATCATATTGAGAAAAATAACACTTGGACATTGGTTCCCCGACCTAAAAATAAAAAATATTATTGGAACTAAATGGGTTTTTAGGAATAAATTGAATGAGGATGGTCAAGTTATAAGAAACAAGGCTAGATTGGTTTGTAAAGGATATTCTTAGAAGGAAGGAATTGATTATGGAGAGACTTTTGCACCTGTAGCTAGGATTGAAGTTGCAAGATTATTTCTTGCCTATGTTGCTTATAAAAACTACAAGGTTTATCAGATGGATGTTAAATGTGCATTTTTGAATGGGGATCTTGGTGAGGAAGTTTATATTGAGAAACCTGATGGTTTTTCACTATCAGATGATGCAAACATGGTTTGCAGGTTAAGGAAAGCTTTATATAGATTGAAACAAACACCTAGCGCTTGGTATGCAAGGTTGGATAAATATCTTTTGAAGCTTGTTTTTACTAAGGGTAGTGCTAATAGTAACTTATATTATAAAATAACTGATGATGATATACTGATTATTGAAGTATTTGTTGATGACATTATTTTTGGAGGTGAAGATAAGTTATGCATAGAATTTTTTAAGAATATGGAGAAAGAATTTGAGATGTCTATGATTGGAGAGATGAAATTATTCTTAGGTTTGCATATTACTCAGACTGACAAAGGTATTTTTATCTGTCAAACTAAGTATACTAAGGAATTGTTGAAGAAATTTGGTATGGGAGATTCTAAACCAGTAAGTACTCCTATGGTTACAAGTGAGAAATTGACAAGAAAAGATGTTTCTGCACCGGTAAATCCTACAAGATACAAATCTATGATTGGAGGTCTGCTTTATTTGATTCAGACTAGGCCTGACATTACAAATGTTGTTTGTATTGTTTCAAGATTTCAGAGTGATCCTAGAGAAAATCATGAGATTACGATGAAAAGGATTTTTAGATACTTGCAAGGTACATTAGAATATGGTTTGTGGTATGCTAAGGATGATAAATTTACTTTATGTGCATATAAAGATGTTGATGACTGGAAAAGTACTTCCAGTGGAGCTTTCTTTCTTAGAAAGAAGTTAGTTTCATGGATCAACAAGAAATAGTCATGTACTTCTTTATCTACTGCTGAAGCTGAGTATGTTGCTGCTACTACTAACTGTACACAAGTTTTATGGATGAAGCAAACATTCAAGGATATAAAGGTGGATTGTGATGCACCGGTAGTTATTCACTGTGATAACTTTGTTGCTATTGATATATCAAAGAATCTAGTATTTCATTCTAAGACAAAGCACATATCTCTCAAGTATAACTTTTTGAAGGAAAAGGTGGAAGAAAATGAAGTTAGACTGGTTTATGTGAGCACTAAAGAGCATATTGCAGATATTTTCACTAAACCTTTTCCCAAGGAATCATTTGAGTACCTGAGAGACAGATTAGGAGTTTCTTCCCTTCTAGTAGAGACTTGATTGATGTGGTTTGGCATCAGTCTGGTATGCATTATCAGAGATACTATTCATTTCGGTACTAATGTGGGGATGGTACTGCTCAGGGGGAGTAGTCAGCTTTGTGATTCAGTGGTTTATGTTTTTGCCTTGATATTTTTATCATATTTCTAGCATTGATGTCAAAGGGGGAGTGATATTGATGTGAAAAAAAAGGAAGTGGAAAAGAAAAAAAAAAGGAGAAATTCAGAGCTTTACAAAGATATTTTTCAAAGGGGGAGTTTGGTCTTTATTTCAGAGCTGCATGCGAAAGATTGTTGGTTGTCTTCCATTAGGGGAGACTCATTTGGCACTTAGATATTTTTCACATCTAGTGTTGCCATCAATGCCAAAGGGTGAGATTGTTGGCCATTTGGTGGAATTGATTATGTGTTGCATTGATGTTTTGTCATTGATTCCAACACTAGCTATTTAGATGCTTTACTGGCACCCTTCTGGTCCCGGTAGGTTGAGTGGTTTCTAGTTGATTTGGATCTAGCATGATCCAGTAGGCTCCGGTATAATTTGGTTATGGAATTGGCTTGTTCACGATACTCATGTTCATATTCAGTAAGTTGATTTGGTCTCGTGATTGAATGCTATCCCGTTTGCTTAGAAGCTTCATTTCTGGTTCCGGTGAGGGTTTTACCGGTAGAGATTTTGATGAATATATTTGATGAATTGCATAAGTGTGTTGGTGTAGCTTCTAGTGGTGTTTTAGGATGTTGTTGGTGATCATTTTCAAGACTTGGTGGATGGAGATCATTGTTGTAGCATGTGGACCTATACTGGGTCCCGATTGATCTAGGTTATGGACAAACTTTAATGAAGTGTGTGGATTGGATCTCTCAATACATTTCTAAGATGACTTATGTGTTGGATATTATTTGTTTGGTCTAAGATTGACATGGTTTGTAATTATGTAATCGGTGTATTATCTGGTGGTTGACCTGATTGTTTATGGTTGAGGGTTTGTATATATAGATGTAAAATCTCATTGTAGATCATCATGTTTATGTTAGAGGTCATGGTCAAGGGATGTAATGTGCGAATAATGTAATATCATTCAGGAAGAGGATTTGGTTGATCAATGGAGATTGAATTGGGTTTATGTAAGAGGATTTAGTCCTATGATATTGATCTTAACCAGAGATGTACTTAGGCATAGGAGACGATATCTTTTGCAGTTCAACACTTCTCCAGATTGTAATCTAGAAGTCTATGTAGTTAGTGAGGCTCCTTTCATGATGAGCAGTGCACTCTAGGCTGTTGGCCTTCCTACAAGTGTCGGCCCCTCAATTGTAATTCACATACTTACTACATAAGTATTATCTGACTGTGGGTAGGCTTCCCACCAGGGTTTTTCCCTTTACTGGGTTTTCCACATATAAATCTTGCTGTCATGTGGATGGTATTTATTATTTGATTATTACTTATGCTTAATTGGTTTAACTACTATTTTGGTATTAATGTTTTGGGTTTTGGTATTAAAGATTTTATTGCTAATTGTTCTGGTAATCTGTGACAACTAATTCACTCCCTCCCCTCTCAGTTGTCTTCCGCTTATTTGAACTGTCTAACAAACATATTTGAAAATATCTTGATATGCCTTCTCCAATAGCTCAAAATAAGTATCCCAACCAAATTTGAAAGTGCCAGAAACAGATACAAGTCCATTTAGCATATGGGAAAATGACTCTTTCTCCCTTTTCTCTATCGGTGTGGGCTTACCAACTATATCTATACACTCCTTATGTACATTTAGTGAATCCAACCGGGGACTCACCAAACCTCCTAGACTTCTGGCTCTTCTTATGATTTTATCTTTTTCTTTCTCAAGAACAAAAATTTGGGCTTCCAAAACCAAAATCTTACCATCAATGGATGTAGCCAATGAATTCAATCCATCAAAAGAGTTGGCTATACCTGCAATTTTCTCCTGAGCTTCCTTAATCTTCTTATCTATGTTACAACATAATCTGTAAGTATGTGTACACTGCTTTAAAGAATTGTCTATCAATTTCAACTTTTCATCAATCTTCTTCCTCTTAGACTCAATTACTTGATCAAATGTAGCTCTTTTTTCTTGTGCGAATCTCTCCAGTGCTTGATGGTTTGATATCTACTGCAAGGATTGAAAATCCTTTGAAAATGTTCAGTGATTATCTTAAGCTTTCTGGAAGGGCTCACTTCTCTATCAATATTGCACTCTGGGACTAGTCTATGAAAAATAGTGATAGACTGATCAATAATCTCTTTATCCATAGATCCCTCCTTCATCAATTTCTGTACAGCCATCATCATGAGTTCAATAGATCTCATCTCGGTTATGTTTTTCTTTTCAATGTGAAAGGTGTCAATTAACAATAATGATGGACTCACTACTGGTTCCCTATCAGATTCCCCTTCCTTCTCCTCTGATGATTTAAACTTTATAGCGTCCTCACTTGCACCGGTGGCTTCACCACTTGGTGCACTCTCAGAAACTACCCATTCCTCCCTAGGAACTATAACCTCATCCTATATATCTATATCCAGAGGACTGTTGTCCTAAACATTAGTATCTTGTACATTATCAACCTTTTCACTCTATGTATTTGCTGCTATCTCAATATTTGTATCTATCGAGGGCTTAATTTCCACTATCTTAATGTTTTTCAAAATTGAGGGTGAAGTACCCATAATACCCTTTCCTTTTCCTTCAACTAGGATGTCTGTAGTATCTGACTTAGTTTTTAGTGAAGTATAAAAGCCACGGTTCTCTTCAAATAAATTAACCCATTCCTTGTTGATCTCCTTGATTATCTCATCTACTCTTCCTAACATAAGACTAGTTATTCTATGTTTGTTGTTAAATATTTTTCTATCTGCAACCTCAAGTGTCCTATCCATCTCCTCGGGAGCAATAGAAACACAAACAAATAACAACTCTTGTATCTTAATATGCTTGTCCTCTTGCATTGCAAATAGTCTCCTAGCATCTAACATATCATACAATTCTACCAATATTTGGTTTTCAATTTCTATCAAGGCTTTCTTATAAATATCCAAACATAACAATATTGCTTCCTCTATTTCTCTTTGTTCATCATCCTCTAAATGTTCATAATAAAACTATACCTTCTTTAACATACCATCCTTAGTAATCTCATTAACTAAATTTGCAAAAGTTTTTGGTGGAATAATAATTACATTACCAAATTCAATTGCTAGATCAAAGTCATCCTTCTTCTTCCTTCTACCAGTACTAGATGGGGCTGAAGGTGTTTCTTTTGGTGCTTTCTTCTATGCTGGTAACTTGAATGTAACATTCCTAACCGGTTGCTTTTTAGCCTCTACCTTAGTTTCTTTTGTTTTCTTCCTTATAACCCTTTTGAATGCCAGGGGTGTGTCATAATCAGATGTAGACTCTGTTGTAATAGACTCAATGAATACTTTTGGTTCTTTTCTCATCCTGCCTTTCTCTGAGACAACATCAATCAATACTTTGATGTCCTGTGAAACATTTTCCACAAACTTACTTTCCTTACCTTCCTGCTTCTCTCTTTTCGTCTGGTTGAACTTGGTTTCAACCTCTTGAGTCTTCTATTTAGCAGTACCACAGGGCTTCTTAGCTTCATCAATTGGTGCATTAATCAACAATTTTCCATAATCATCTAAATTTTTTGTATCCACTTCATAGCCCATTTCCTCAATCTAGATCTTTCGGGTATTGACCACTTCCATGAGTGTTTCATCTTTCTTCACTATGAAGCATATGTTAGTTGAGTATTTCTCAACAATGTGCATAGGAATCATTTCTCTAGATTTCGTAGACTTCTGGAATGCCTTAAAATAACCCCATACTTTGTCATCTCTTTGACTGACCAATGTAGCAATTGACTGTTTCAGTTGCCTCCCTACCAAGATATCAAATGCTCATTGTCTCTTCCCAAAACCAGGAGTCTCATTCATGAAAAATAGATTTAAACAAACAATTAGGTTACCATATGAGAAATTCCCTTTCTTTTCTCCTTTAATCTTTCCCAAGTTTATCAACAGTTCATCCAACATCCAACCACATAGATCCAATATTTCATTTTCTCTCATCATCTTATAAGCTACGAAAATATAGGAGCTAGAAATAGAATTATGTCGGTTTGATTGTGTTACCCTGTAACCGATGACCATGCTACCGAATCTGATGTCCATGTCAGTTATAGTACTTATTCTTATAGATTGCCTATCTGAAGTTGCACTGGTAATCTTGTTGACATGATCATTAGAAACCTTCTTATCTGGACCCTTCCCAGCTTGTGGTAAACCGGTGATTGCCTTGATGGCCTCCTTTATAATCTTCTATGGTTTATTTAACAAGATAAACTCTCCATGCACTCTGCTCAAAACATACCTAACTATTTCATCTTTGAATTTCATAATCTCCAGAATGTTGATAAACCCTAAATCTTCAACTTGCTTGTATTCAGTTTTAATCTTTCCTGAATCTCCCATTAGCTCATTCATGTAAATGCTCTTGATATCAGTTGTTCCCAAATCCTCAATGTGATAGTAGATGTAAGCTCTTACATCTTCGACATATACAACTCCTTATGGGACACGGGAAAAAGCGCCAATCGAATCTTAAGGGTAGCCACATACGAATATCACCTTAAAATCGGCTTGGGATGGTCTTTAACATCAACTACAGTTAGATTTGCAGCAAATATAGGTACAAATGATGATCCCACTTCCATTATTAAAGATAAATACCTATGAATTTCTTATGGTGAAAAACCCTAAAGACTTCTTCCAATCGTTGGTGAAATCGCTCAAGAAGATATCTGATCGCACTGAATCACCCTTAATCACTCTGAATCACTTTGAATGCAAGGTGATAAAAATTAACCCAAATTCAACCTTTTAATTTCCAAGAAAAACCCTAATATTTCATTGACATCAATGACTTCCAGTGAAAGATATCGGATCTTAAACAAAACATATCCATGCCTATTGTTCATAAAAAATGATTAACCCAAGTACACCTGCAATCCTTCTATGCAATGGAGAATTTTAGTCTATTAAAAACATCAAGGCTTGGACAACATAACATAGGACCCTAATTGATCCTTCTACACTTCATGTTCTACTAGACCTAGGGGGGACACCCTTTTGATGCATAAAATTAACTCATTACACAATTATGACCGCATCAAACAATAGGTAGATAGATCATTCCACAAACTCAACAAGTTAGGAAACACTAAAAATTGGCTAGATCTGTACAAACAATAGGATTAAATAGAGATTGGAAAGAATAGAACACAAACCCCTAAACATAAAGGGAAAAGATTTTCTTTAAATGAATTAATCTGAAACTATCCCCAAATCTGCAAGACCAGTGCCTTGTTCATTGGGCATGGAGACACACAAAGAATTGCAAATGTGTATCCTAGTTACAAATTGGTTTTCCTTAAACAATATTCCTATATTAACACCTTATACTAATGCATTACTCAATTCCATTCATAGAATTATTAGATCTAGGACACATTCCATTTATTCATGACTGATTACAGAGTTTAAAACCTTCATTGAAGGATACCTATAAACAATCACATAATCTCCTTGAAATTGACAAATTTCATCCTTCTTAAGGATTCAGTTCATAATAATGAAATACATACACAGAGACAATACTGTGGGAAATTTACTCATGCCTGACACAAGTAAGATTTGCAACTAGAAAACAATCAGCCATCCTGCAATGTAATCTTTGTACCTTGAAACAAACCAAAGAGCTTTACAATTTTGGGTCAAGAAGATTAGAAATAAAAGCCATGAAATCTAGAGCCCTTCCTCCAAAAATTATGGAACCCTTACAAATGAGAAGAAATGGGAATAAAAAGAGGAGGGAAAAAAATCATATTTGCATAACACACTGCCAAGTGTCTTCTCTTCTAACTGAATTTCATTTTCTTCCTCTTTTCCATGGAAACTACTCTCAAAATATCCCACATTTGTTGAAACTAACTGCATGATTTAGTTCCTTATCCCGAGAGCTTTTCGGTGATATATAATACTTGATATTTTGGGAAACAATGAGCCTCTGGGCGAATTAATCCTCAATATGTGCACATCATTTAAATTTTTGGATTTTCTTATATAGTCTCAACTATATATTAAATTTGATTTTAACTTTGATTTTTCCCTGATTTTGGCTTGAGGCTCTGCCATGTGGCAATCTTTGATTCGCCAATAGGGTTTACTGGGTGCCACCTCGGATGACATCTCATCAATACACCACCTCACTGCCTCGTCACTGCCACATGTACACCACCCATCTACTTGCTTGTCGGCCACCTCATCGCCACCTCAACACCACTTCAGTGGGACCCATGAGCTGGACCTCCACCTAGGCCTACCACCTATGCACCATGTGTCCTTCACCATTTCGCAATAGCTAACGAACGTGCATCTTCGGGCTCCAAAATCACGCGCGCCATCGGATCCTCTACAACCTGCTCACTCTTTAACCTTCACCTAACCTTCATTTTCGGCACATGCTTTTTGCCATTTCGTAGGTTTTAACCAACGTGCATCTTTCCTTCATGAATCCATGCACACTATCGATTTCCTTGGAACATGCTCGATCTTTAACTCGCCCTTTCTCTGCAAAACTCACTTGCCTCGAGATCTGTGCCTGTGTGGGGTCTACTTGGTCACCACTTGTCAAACTTCTCAATAACCTTGAGAAGCACACCCACACACATGGGGTCCACTTGGGCACCCAACTGGCACCATTTGTCAAAAGCCTCTTGAGGATTTGACACTATGTATGGGTGGAGTTTTACTTATAAATACCAAAAATGACACCCACCCATCCAAAGTGGGATAATGCATTTTAGCCTGAGAATGCAATTTTTTCTGAGTGGCTGCTAATGGACGAATTGGCAATACACTTAGCAACTGCATTTTCTTAGAAGCTTGAGAATGGCCTCCAAACTCCACCTTCCATTGCATTTTGTTGATTTTAAATGCCATTTACCATAGCGTGGGAGGGCTAGGCTTTATACCATTTCTTGCATTAGCTTGATTTGAAAACTTTTAAACCTTTACCCTTGCCCATACCATGCACAATAGGGAGGGAGGTCTTTGGCAACACCTGACAATATGCAATTACTTGAAGAAATTTTCAAAGGCTCCTAACATCCATGCAAGAGACTAAACTGTTGTTTGCTTTTGCTAGTTGAAGTTGATTGCCTTCTTCTACACCAGTCACGTGCTACAGGTAGGGAGGATGTTTGGCATTTGCACTTAGTTTTACACCTCCCCACTCTTGATGCAGAAGGTGGTGGGGGTTTCACAAGGATTCAAACTTTTATAGTTATATGGAAAATACAAGGTTTGAAGACTTCAATCCCCACTATGCTTACAAGCACACAAGAGGCTAAAAGGTGTCAAAACCTATCAAACACTTACCCCACTAACTCCAATGGATCAAGGTGTTTGGTTATTCTAAAAATAAAATGATTCAACTGGTTTTATGATTCAAATGTGTGTTTTAACAACAAAACTCAAGTTTAGGCTTCTAGGCCTAGTTGCCCCTCCACTAGCCCTATTTTGGAGGTTTTTTGATCATAACTCCAACTTTTTCCAAAACCTCAGACAAGTAAATTAGTTTTTCAGATACCCATTGGGCTCTAGTTTAACATATTAGAAACTTAGTATAGGTTACTTTGGAGTATATATGCTGCCTTTTGACTGTACCTCTGTTTTAGACCCCAAAAATGCAACTTTTACAAAGGAAGTATACTTTATTTGTTCTCCCTGACTCCCTAACTTTCATCAGTCCTATAGAATGGTTCAAAACTCCAAAATATGCAATTACTTTCAATCTAAAACTCTCCCTTATACTCAAAACCCAACGTAGCACCAATCAAGCCTCAAAAAGTGAGATTTTACCAAAATCCACACTCCAATCACTTCTCTGACCAATTGATGATTGATTCACCTTTTCATTGGCATAATAAAACTACAGCAATTATAAAAATACCACCTCCAATGGACGGATCTCCTGCTGCTACTCCTTAGCCACCAACTTCCTCATAAAATCTTGCAACTTCTCATGGTGATCACCTACAAATCATTCATTTTCTGTAGGTATTCATGTCAAAACTATTTATACATGTTAGAAATAGATCATTCCATGAGTATTAGGCCTGGAACACTCATGGAATGATGATTTTCATGTTAATCCTATCAAAACTTGAAAGAAAACCTCACAAATTGTTAGGGCAGTCAGCAAATTAATGGAGTTTGATACAAGACCCTCAACCAAGCATTCAATAAAGGCAAATAATATGTAAATATGTCCTTCAATGAATCACAATGACATTTTCAATCAAAGAATGAACAAAATGATACCAAAAACTCCTTTAAATTGCTTGAAAATATGAATTTTATTGCCTTTTTGCTGCTCCCATTTGTACATAGGTTCCCATGTCCGTACAAGGCATTGAAAAAGGTTTATATAGCCTTCTAATAACTTCCCCAACCATTTCCAATTGGTTTTGAGGATTAGTTTGGGTTAAAACTCCCTAAAAACTAATTCCCACCATTTTACTAACAAGCCATTGCATTTTGAATTTCAAATATTACATGATTCATCTTAGCAATAACTTGACACTCCTAATTGACATTTTTGGACCTTTTAGGCCTTATTACATTTATTCAAAACATCAAAACTCATCTAACCCTATTACATTCAAATTTTGGGTCCTTTAGGACAAATTTGCAACTTTGACAATTTTATCCAACTTGATACATTTTGAATTGCCAAAAGCCATAGTAGGCTTTAATATGGAATAATTGATCTTGTTCATCATCCTCTCATCTCCTAATGTCTTCATTATCTTCATTGGCTTCATTTGGTTTGTTGATCTCTTAGGTGCTGCTGCACCATACTCCCCACCAACAAGAAAACTCTTGCCCCAAGAGTTTTCCATAGAAAAATCACCTTCAACCTGCAAATGTGACATCATATGTGGAGTGGAAACATAAAAATCAGATCCTTCAATCATGTACTTTTGCTGTCCTACACCTGTACTTACATCATAGAAATTATTAGTACCAAATCCAACATTATGTAGTTGTGAAACTGTCTGCTGCACTTTTGTTGTGTGTTCTTGTACCCTACCAAAAAATTCATTCTTCTGCCTGCCAAACCTGAAATCATCAGCACCCCTAATACCCCTTTCAATATGACATTCAATACTCCCAATTTGCACACTAGATAAGCCCATAACATTCTGATTTTTTGGACAAATCTGCCCCTTGCTGTCCTGCATTTTTTCATCTCTAAACCAACCAGTATCATACTGAAATTCATCCCCAAAACACATTACAATTGATTCCCCTTGTCCCTTAATCAATGGACACAATTTGTATTTCTTACTTCCTTGATGAACTAAGTAAGTATTTGTAAATCCATCATGTATAACCCTCCTAGAATGCTGCCATGTTCTACCCAAAATCAAATGAGAACAACTCATATTCATAACATCACACAAAATGCTATCATGGTATCCTCCAATGGAAAACTTAATCAAAACCTGATCCTTAACAAGCATACTCTGATTTTCACTTACCCATGTTGCATAGTATGGATTAGGATGTGGAAAAATTTGTAAATGCAACTTATGAACAACTTCATATGAAACCAAATTATGATGAGCTCCTGAATCAACTATTACCTTGCATACCTTGCATTGGATCAAGCAATTGGTTCTGAAAATGCCAACTTGTTGTAATGGTTGTCCCCTCATAAACAAACATTCTCCTTCTTCTGGTAATGCAAAGTAGTGTGGAGGTTCCTCTTGCTTTGGTTCTTCTTGTACCAAATTTATCCTTCTATCCTTGCCTTTGTCTTCCATCAACTTAGGACACCTATAGGATTGGTGACCCACTTCATTACATTGAAAGCATCTCCCTGTGAAAACTACACTACCTCTTCCTTGTCCTCCAAATCTTCCACCTCTATAGCCTCCTCTGGTCTCTTGTGTAAACATTCTATCTTTGTTTTTGTCATGGCTGCTCTGAACCTCAAAATTTGTTTTTCCACCTCTTCCTCTCATAGATGATCCTCCTCTTGTGCTTCCTTGCCTCTCATGTCTCCTTTTTATCTTTTCCTCAGCCTTCATGGCCAACTTATAGCATTCTTCAACTGACCTAGGGGTAGCAAGACTAAGTTCATCTTGAATATTGAATCTAAGTCCCCCCATATACCTTGCAATCTTCTCCTCAACATCTTCCTCATGTCCCACTCTTATATCCAACTTATGGAACTCCTCAGTATATTGCTGCACATCCAAGTCCTTTTGCTTCAGACCCTGCAACCTCTTATACAACTGCACCCTATAGTCATTTGGTAAAAAAATTTCCTTCATCTTCTCCATCATGGTGTACCAAGCTGTGATCTTGGGCTTCCCATTCTTCCATCTCTCTGCCTGAACATTCTCCCACCATAACAAAGCATGTCCTTTCAACCTGGACTTTGCCACTTTCACCTTTTGTCCCTCTTCAGTATCTTCACACTCAAAGAAATTCTCCATTGCACCAAACCAATCTATCAACTCCTCATCATCCATCTTTCCTCCATACACTAGTACATCTACTCTTGCTCTTGAATCTCCTCTCTTTATTGCTTTCACAATCTCAGCAGTTCTCTTAACCTCAGGATCAATTGGTTCTTCCCATTGTGGAATATCTTCATCATCCTCATTCTCATTTCTATTCTCATGCCTCCTTTCTAATGCAAGTATTCTCTCCATCATGATTTGTTTCTCCCTCCTTTCTTTCTCTAGGGCTTCTTTTATCTTCTTATTTTCTGCCATTTGCTCTCTCACCATCTTAACAAGTTTTGCATTGGTTACCTTTGAAGGTAAATCTTTTTCTCCCTCAGACATCTCTCCTCTTGGTCTCTTTGATACAAGAATCTACTTAGGGCTCCCTCAAAGGATAATTCACTCTAAGGGCTTACTAAGGTTTCAAGTTATCAAGGATCCCAAAACTTCTTTGTCAACCTTTCCCAAAGGAATCTTCTGATGCTCTGATACCACTTGATGCAGAAGGTGGTGGGGGTTTCACAAGGATTCAAACTTTTATAGTTATATGGAAAATACAAGGTTTGAAGACTTCAATCCCCACTATGCTTACAAGCACACGAGAGGCTAAAAGGTGTCAAAACCTATCAAACACTTACCCCACTAACTCCAATGGATCAAGGTGTTTGGTTATTCTAAAAATAAAAGGATTCAACTAGTTTTATGATTCAAATGTGTGTTTTAACAACAAAACTCAAGTTTAGGCTTCTAGGCCTAGTTGCCCCTCCACTAGCCCTATTTTGGAGGTTTTTTGATCATAACTCCAACTTTTTCCAAAACATCAGACAAGTAAATTAGTTTTTTAGATACCCATTGCACTCTAGTTTAACATATTAGAAACTTATTATAGGTTACTTTGGAGTATATACGCTGCCTTTTGACTGTACCTCTGTTTTAGACCCCAAAAATGCAACTTTTACAAAGGAAGTATACTTTATTTGTTCTCCCTGACTCCCAAACTTTCAACAGTCCTATAAAATAGTTCAAAACTCCAAAATATGCAATTAATTTCAATCTAAAACTCTCCCTTATACTCAAACCCCAACGTAGCACCAATCAAGCCTTAAAAAGTGAGATTTTACCAAAATCTACACTCCAATCACTTCTCTGACCAATAGATGATTGATTCACCTTTTCATTGGCATAATAAAACTACAGCAATCATAAAAATACCACCTCCAATGGACGGATCTCCTGCTGCTACTCCTTAGCCACCAACTTCCTCATAAAATCTTGCAACTTCTCATGGTGATCACCTACAAATCATTCATTTTCTGTAGGTATTCATGTCAAAACTATTGATACATGTTAGAAACAGATCATTCCATGAGTATTAGGCCTGAAACACTCATGGAATGATGATTTTCATGTTAATCCTATCAAAACTTGAAAGAAAACCTCACAAATTGTTAGGGCAGTCAGCAAATTAATGGAGTTTGATACAAGACCCTCAACCAAGCATTCAATAAAGGCAAATAATATGTAAATATGTCCTTCAATGAATCACAATGACATTTTCAATCAAAGAATGAACAAAATGATACCAAAAACTCCTTAAAATTGCTTGAAAATATGAATTTTATTGCCTTTTTGCTGCTCCCGTCTGTACACAGGTTCCCATGTCCGTACAAGGCATTGAAAAAGGTTTATATAGCCTTCTAATAACTTCCCCAACCATTTCCAATTGGTTTTGAGGATTAGTTTGGGTTAAAACTCCCTAAAAACTAATTCCCACCATTTTACTAACAAGCCATTGCATTTTGAATTTCAAATATTACATGATTCATCTTAGCAATAACTTGACACTCCTAATTGACATTTTTGGACCTTTTAGGCCTTATTACATTTATTCAAAACATCAAAACTCATCTAACCCTATTACATTCAAATTTTGGGTCCTTTAGGACAAATTTGCAACTTTGACAATTTTATCCAACTTGATACATTTTGAATTGCCAAAAGCCATAATAGGCTTTAATATGGAATAATTGATCTTGTTCATCATCCTCTCATCTCCTAATGTCTTCATTATCTTCATTGGCTTCATTTTGTTTGTTGATCTCTTAGGTGCTGCTGCACCAACTCTCCACGTTGCCTGCTGCATTAACTTCAAAGTTTAGAATGGTATTTGCAGCTTCAAACAGGCCCACGCGGAGGGAGCTGAAAGCTTTCTGCATTCTCCTCCATGCCATCTTCATGCCCAGGCTTCACATTTTAAACCTCATGAATTGCATTATGCTTGAGAGTTTTAGAATGGCATTCAACCATGCCACTTTGCCATTACTAGTTTCCATGTGGGGGGATGCTAGGTTCATACTTACCGAATCCATTTGTAGAAGTATGTGCATCCTGTATCAAATCCACACAGGAGGAGGAAGGATCTGTCAAATTGCATTTGCTAAGACTTAAAAATAGTCTTCCAAAACTACATACCATGCTAAAGACTATGATGCTGCCAATGCATTTGGTTAGAGTTTTATATTGCTTTACATGCCACGTGAGAGGGGAGAGCACGTGAGGGGAAACTGGATTGCTGCCTTTGCCATTGGTTTTCAATGCTGCCTCTCCTAATTCCATGCAACAGGGAATACTTTGGAGGCACAATGCAATTCTTCTAGAGTTTAATTGGCCTCTAAATTGCTACACCATTGAGGGAAAATCAAACAAAAGATAAAATTTGTCATTACACCTGACCAATGGGATTTGCTGAAAACTTCAATGGGTCTTACCCATTCCATACCAATTTTATCTATCAAGTTGTTCGCTATGGCATATTAAGGATCAAGGTAACTAAATGTATCCATCGACATGAGTTACTTCACAAGATGACTCCTCCCTTGAAAATCCAAAATCTGCTACTTTCGCTTCCATTTTTCACTTAATAATATATTGGTAAATTTGACATCTCTCTGAATTATTTGAGGTTTGCAACTAGTATGCAAGATACACATCCATCAATCCATAAATGAAAAGTACACTGAAGTTTCCTCTCACCATCCTACTGGCGAATTACAGTCGAGTTGACATTGATATACAATACCATGAATTCAAAACCATCAGGCATGAGCCAGGTCGAGCCCCAAAGTGGGTCTGACTAAAAATAAATTTGTTTTCATGCAACTGACCTTCAAAATGCCTCAAGAACCTTAAACATACATCTGCAATCGATTGACATCATTTTCGGATCATCAAACTAAGTTTTGCAACTTTCAGGCGCCTGCGCCACATTTTCGCATTTAATCATGAAGATGTAATTTTTCAAATTGGTCAAAACACCTTTTTTGGACCTTGCTATCTGATAGGTGTGTACTCTGATATACAAGCATGAACTCTTCCAAACGGTTTTTCAAGAAGAATCCCGAGCAAAGAGATATTAATGGTCAAAAATGACCAACTGGCTTTGTCGACATTGCTGGCCTAATGAAGTCAATGCACCGACAACTCATGATGTCTTTCTTAAAAATATCAAACGATCTCCGCAAACCCTCAAATATGAGGCATAGGTACCTTAAAGTACATATCAAAACTTAGAATTCTCAGTTCGACTAATAGGCTGACTGGTTGCAAATGGTGCACTCATGAAAATGGCTACTTTAACTAATGTGGCAATGAAAGTATTGAACACTGAAACAGATGGCTCAAGAAACCCTTTTGAAAACCGATTAAATGGATTGGCAGGAGCTTGAAACTGGAAACATAGCTTTTCATTTATACCAACAATAGCCCAGAAAAAACATTCTAACATGACATTCAACGAGGCAACTTTTACACTTATGCAAAAAAGGGCTCCGACTAGCAGCTGAAATAGGGACTTGTCAAACCATACAAATTGCAAATAGATTGAGGTTGGCAAACTGAGCAAATGGATTCATAAGGACCTGAAATTTTGTATGCTAACTCACATTTATGCATAGAATTGAATCCATTTTGAAATTATTCATGATGATCAATAGGCCAAAATATATAAACACTCAAAGTAGGCTACTTGGTAAAGTCTGCATTTGCACCTAAAATGCACTTTCAGCTCACCCCTTGAAATGGGTGCTTGATCAACTGATCCAAACTGAATTTTGAAAGTTTCAAAACACTACATTGGCCAAATGAAAGGTGTAGGACACACTTCCCAAGCCTTACCCTTTGAAAATCAACTGGCTCCATTTTACCCTCTCTCTAACTAGGCCATTCAAACTGACTCATTTTATGATCATTTGGAAATGTAGAGCGAAATTTTGAAATGGGCCTCTAAAATTCACTCAAATTTAATGAGTCACAATAGTGGCTCTGACTGGGGATGGTTGATTGCAAGATCAACACAGGAGTTCAGAATCTATTGTTAAGCAGACCACCCAAAAATGGATCACTCTCTCTTCTCTTCTCAAAAACAAAGGGCTCCTTATTCTACCCAAACAACAGGGCACTTTATTGAAAACCACACAACTAAAGAAAAGAAGCTATACAAGATATACAAACATACTAACAACTGAATATAAACTACTCCACTTTCCTCAGCATTTACCTCTGTCAAAAATCGGATTCTCATCGCCTAACATCATGATCCAAACAAAGGTACCTTTCAATAACAACTGAGCATAATCCTTATAATCAACCTCTTTCATCTCATTCTTGTAACAGCTGGCATGCACACCTTTTGTCTGATTTTGAACTTTGTAATCACACACTATTTCAAAAGTAAACTCATGAGACAATTCACAATAGAGGCCTTCCCACAATTTGCCATACATTTCACTATCCCAATCAATTATATCATTTGCAAAGGCATCATCATGATGAATTTAAAAAATAAAGCATTCATTCTCACCACTGTAGTTCTTATCAACACTCACCTTGTTATCATTTAAATTCATAGAATTGGGGGCATTACTAACCAATTGATGCAAACAAGGAACATAAATATCATGATCCAGATGTGATACTTCACTATGTTGATCACACTCTATACTATCCTTGTTCATCAAACTCAACACATCTGCATCCTCAATATCCCAATCATGGAAAAGAATGCATACCTCTGGCTGAAGAAAATACTCAGCTAAGTCTTTCTCATTTAGACTTACATCCACATGAAAAATTTCCATTTGTGGTCTGAAGTAGTCATCACACAACCCATGCCTCTTATCTTCATCATGAAGTAAAATTTTGCAACACATGCTACTGCTGTTCGGAACTTCATCAACATTACAAACTTGTTCAACACAAGGGGAAACTTCATCATTTTCCATAATGAAATCAGCACCATGAACATTAATATCAAAGGCAAAGAACTCCATATTCGGTTGAAGCATACTATCAACATTTGCATCCTCTTCATGGTACTTTAAATTCTGAAAGCATTCAAATATGGGTTCATTTAAATCTGAAAATAAAACATTATCCGCACTATCACATATATTTTTATCTTCAAAAATAGTTTCATTCTCAAATTCATGATTGAAGTATATAACTTGGTCTCCTCTTATATCATCTTCACAAGATGAATAATAAGAATTCTCATAACCATCATCAGCTGCATGACTGACATTCATTTGTTGATCATAAGAAAATGAAAAACTTGTGCCAAGATCACTCTCATTCTGAAATTGCTCTTCATTATCCATGTGTATACTTTCAAGGTGCTGAAAATTGAACTCAGTATCCTCATAATCAGCAGCACCACTCCATTCTTAAACACATTCATCACTAGGTATACTTGCAATGAAAACACTATCAACATTATCCGCAATTTCATTTTCAGCTTTATGAGACTTAAACAAAATCTGATTTACATCATGTTGCACATCTTCACTTGCATAATCAGCAACATTTTGTGATTCCTTAATATTTGGTACTTCAACATCAAATACATCAGCAGCATGTAAAGACCGACGGTTATCATGCTAATTAATTTCACTATTATAACCCTTGGGAGATACATGATTTACTTGATAAGTTGCAGTCACATAATCAACATAACTGGCATACAAATCAAATGGTACATATCCTTTATACAAATCTACCTCTGTATCAGCATTATCACAATATTTCCCACTGATCATTCCATCATTACTATGAGAGACAACCAGCATTAACAACAAAGATTCTTGACTCTCATTTAAATTTGAATTACATGCATCAACAAAACCATTTGGAATAGGAGAGCTAGACGCACCTTGACAAGGAATGATTTGTTCAGCTTCACATGGTATTTTACCATTGAAGGTACTTTGACAAGAAACAACAACAAACACAAATCTCTTGGATATCCCAAATTTTAAATTATTTTCAATGTCCCTAGCTGTGTTAAAAGCTTCATACAAAGTCTTGGGTTCTTTGTTTCTCAATAGGAAACCCGTCTTCTTACCAAAAGCACTCATATAAATATCTAGACATGCTTTATCATCAAACTTATACTTCCTAGAAATTTTAGATAATGTTTGTGAAAACTTGATAATAAATGTTGGTACCAATTCATCTTCCTTGATTTGTATGTACGTGAACTCTTTCAACAAATCACAATCACTCACCTTTTCAGCAAATTGGTCTATGAAATCTAAAATCAATTCCTCCCATGAGGAAATACAATCTACTGGCAAAAAGGAAAACCAATCCCTTGCATCCTCTTTCAATGACTGGATAAATAACTTCATGCACACATCTTCTTGACAAATTTCAAACTCTCCCATCAAATCTGAAAATCTTTTCAAATGTAAATGTGTCGATTCTGATTTCTTCCCACTGAATATTGGCAAATACTTTCTAATTTCTGTGGGTATGGGATTTGGGTAACCCAGAATATCTTTGAAATTTAGAGCAGCATAATACTTCATACTGAAACATTTCCTATTACATGGTTGTGATACTTCACTAGGCATGGTCATATGTGGAAATACACAACGCTGAAAAACTTCACTACTCATTTCTTCTTCCTTTCTACAAATAATTGCACAACCTTGAGCTGAATAATGAAACACTTCAAGCACATATCCTCATTCAAATCTATTCATAACATTTCTTGACACAAAGATTTCTTCAAATTTGCATACTACGTAAGAACATATATACTGGATACTCAGCAAAAAAGATAAGCAAATAAGTTTGTAAATCCTCTCTTTCCCTCTTACTAGTGTTGTTCACTTAATGGGAAAACTATTTTACACATTCAAATTTTCAGAACAAATGTCTTGCATTGAAACTTCTAAAAATACCTGGGTGTTTGCAGTTGTAAACTCATGTAGATCTAAAGATTAACTTCCACTTTCAGCATGGTCTTTTACCTCAGAGTCGCCACCTCTTGCATAGAGGACATTTTGAATAGCAGAAAGCCATTCAACACATATTTAAATTCTTTATTGTCTCCTTCAATCTTGCTGCAATAAACACTCTTCCAGGCTATTTAACACATATGGATTTGGGAAATCAACACCAAATCTATGTGTATCTTTCTACTACACTTTATATCAAACTTTTATGATGAAGAAGTTATCTAAGCATACAACTAATTTAATCATCTGCATCTCAATGTGATTTATCAAATTATCTACTAATCTTGTGAAAATATTGGAATACAAACTTCCTACAAGCACCGGTATAGAGACTAGAGTCACCACCCAATTATGACATCGAGAAGAATTCATAAATAGTTGTAAGGACTTCTTACAACTCTCAACAATGTATATTTTCTCTAATTCTTCACAAGAAACTTTTTCTGATAGCAGACAACACCATTACAACCACATAACATAATACTAAATTCCTCAACCATAAAAGACATTTTCAAACTCTATACATTCTCTATGGACAGACTAACTGGATGAAATTAGGCAATTTCTATTCAGCTTCCCTAGCAGAGTCGCCATTTTTGTTGTTCATAAAAAATGATTAACCCAAGTACACCTACAATCCTTCTATGCAATGGCCAATTTCAGTCTATTAAAAATATTAGGGCTTGGACAACATAACATAGGACCCTAATTGATACTCCTACACTTCAGGTTCTCCTATACCTAGGCGGGACACCCTTTTGATGCATGAAATTAACTCATTACACACTTATGACTGCATCAAACAATAGGCAGATAGATCATTTCACAAGCTCAACAAGCTAGAAAACACTACAGATTGGCTAGATTTGTACAAACAATAGGATGAAATAGAGCTTGGAAAGAATAGAACACAAACCCCTAAACATAAAGGGAAAAAAATCTTTAAATGAATTAATCTGAAACTATCCCCAAATCTGCAAGACCAATGCCTTGTTCATTGGGCATGGAGACACACAAAGAATTGCAAATGTGTATCCTAGTTACAAATTGGTTTTCCTTAAACAATATCCCTATATTAACACCTTATACTAATGCATTACTCAATTCCATTCATAGAATTATCAGATCTGGGACACATTCCATTTATTCATGACTGATTACAGAGTTTAAAACCTTCATTGAAGGATACCTATAAACAATCACACAATCTCCTTGAAATTGACAAATTTCATCCTCCTTAAGGATTCAATTCATAATAATGAAATACATACACAGAGACAATATTGTGGGAATTTTACTCATGCCTGACACAAGTAAGATCTGCAACTAGAAAACAAACAGACATCCTGCAATGTAATCTCTGTACCCTGAAACAAACCAAAGAGCTTTACAAGTTTGGGTCAAGAAGTTCAGAAATGGAAGCCATGAAATTTGGAGCCATTCCTCCAAAAATTCTGGAACCCTTACAAATGAGAAGAAATGGGAATAAAAAGAGGAGGGAAAAAAATCAGATTTGCATAACACACTGCCAAGTGTCTTCTCTTCAAACTGAAATTCATTTTCTTCCTCTTTCCTGTAGAAACTGCTCTCGAAATATCCCATGTTTTTTGAAACTAACTACATGATTCGATTTCTTATCCCGAGAGATTTCCGGTGATATATAATACTTGATAGTTTGAGCAAAAATGAGCCTCTGGGCGAATTAATCCTCAATATGTGCACATCATTTAAATTTTTGGATTTTCTTATATAGTCTCAACTATATATGAAATTTGATTTTAACTTTGATTTTTCCCTGATTTTGGCCTAACGCCCTGCCATGTGGCAGTCTTTGATTCGCCGATAGGGTCCACTGGGTGCTACCTTGGATGACACCTCATCAATCTGCCACCTCACTGCCACATGTACGCCACCTATCTGCTTGCTTGTCGACCACCTCATCACCACCTCAGCACCACCTCAGTGGGACCCACGAGCTGGACCTCCACCTGGGCTTGCGCCATGTGTCTTTTGCCATTTCACAATAGCTAACAAATATGCATCTTCAGGCTCCGAAATCACATGCGTCGTCGGATCCTCTGCAACCTTCTGTAGTACCCTTACTCGTTTGAACTGATACTTTGTTCTTATTATTCTCAGTGGATACATTATCATTGGTTATTTAGAATTGTATAACATTGTTTCATGTTTTATCTGATTATGAGACATATGTTTTATTTGCAGTATTTATGTATTTATGTTTTATGGCATTATATGGTTCATTGCTATGTACTGACGCTTTACTTCATCTATGCACTGTGTGTTGTGTATCTGCGAGTGTATGGGATGCATGGGGACGATTTTCCTTCACTCACCTCGGTGAGACAGGGAACGTTGCGAATCTCCTTCATCGGTGTGTATGTTAAAATTTCTATATATGTATATATGCATGTGTGGTCGGTGATGCAGGATGTTGTAGGTACAAGTACCGGGTAGGTACGGGGTATCGTCTCCACCTGGCTACACAGGTCTGAGCGTGCCTTATATTTTTCGATGGAAGTGAAGGAGATAGTAGTTGACCCTATTTTTAGTCAGTAACACTCGGGTGAGTGCCTTCAGTTAGTCATTCTATCAATTGGTTTGGTCTTCAAATTTTATTGTTTGATCTTTATAAAAGTCGCATGATGCTTGCTCAGTTTGCGTGTCCAGTGTTCCCAATTTTTGTATGTCATTGGTAATTGTTACATTTATTACGTCTATAAGAGTAAAGAGTAGTTTTGATAATTGGAGGAAAAAGAATCAAGTGATCTAGTGACTTAATATTGTTTATAAAGGACGAGTTAATATCTTAGTATGAGTCGATATGAATCTTATCAACTTGTTATCTCGATGGTTGCAATTCGATCATTTGAATAAATATAAGGACATAATATACTCGGAAGGCAATAGTCACTGATAAGTAGTTATTTGAGTTGAGATAAGGTGATCGTATTATCAGAAGTTTATATCGCCATCGGTTTACTGTGATTTTGGATTATGCGTGTATATAATTAGAATTATAGATATATCATGTTTTATAGACTTTTCGAACATGTAATATATACATAATTCAATTATTTGAATATATTTATATATAAGAAAACGCCACTCATTATAAATATTAGAAAACCAAAATACACATTTACAAATATGATTGCTAAGGAAGGATTAATATTTAAATAATTATATTAACAAAAGTCATTAATTAATTATTAAAATATAACAAAGGAATGATATTAAAACGTAATAACAAAAGTATATTAAAAGAAAACAAATAAAAATTAGTTTCGACCTTATAAAAGGTGGCAGAGGTTAAGTTTTGTTGTTTGGTCTATGGTGGTTGATGGTAATATCGACCACCCCCCTTAATATAGGGAGGGGTCGGTATTACCACCGACTACCCTCCTCCTTCGCACACCATGTCTCCCTCTTCCGCCATAACTCAGCAGACAGCAAGCGAGGTGAGGGTTCCTGCGGGTACACTTCAGTCAGCAAGTAATGGAGGACACCTCTCGCAGTCTAAAACGATAAACTATCACCTCTCCATGTCCAGTTTCTCCATGAGCTCTAGTTCGTTGGCAACTAACAGCTGATTGACCGGTTTGAAAGGAGAATGAACTAGCACGCAAGGTGGAAACTAAGTCATAATCCTTAATGGACTCTAGACCTGGCAGATTGAACGCTCAAGTCGTTGTTTGCAAATGCATCAGTGAATGAAGTAATGAATTAACCTCTCCACCCAGCCGATAGTTGTCATAATCGTTATCAAGGAGCGCTAAAGACTGAAGCTAACTAGAGATGGACTCCCTGCGTGGAGGAAGTAGAAGAGTTAGTAGAAAAAGAGTCTCAGTCGATGGCTATCACTAAGCCAGATTTAGGGGAGCGATGGATGTTTTCTTTTAGTATAAAAAGGGGTGTGGGTAGAGAGGAAAAGGAAGGCTTTTGGTGACATCCAAGGAAGGACGAAGGATCGTAGAGAGGAGAGTAGAGTTAGAGAGGATAGTGTATGTTTTTATAGTATGAATTGAGAGATGTTTTAGAAAGGATAGTGGTCGATAGAATCAAGAGAGAGTAGTTTGCCTGTTTCTTTGATAGAGCTGGAAGCATTGGTGAAAAGGATCGCAAGCAAGGTATATTTATCAGCAAGCGGGCGTCAAGGTCTTGCATATTGATCAGCGCTTCAAGTAGGTCAGGAATTTCTTAGTTTATAATCATTATTATTTACAATCTCAGTTATATATCATGCTTATGAAATAGTTATGGTTATGTTTTAGTTATTCGTTAGGGTTTGTTAAATAAAATCATATAGTAGAAGTTGTGATTACATTAGGACTAAAGAAGTGGAATAGTTTTAAGTTCAAATTTCTTAATGGAAGAAAGGTATGATTACGTTCAACACCTAGATATTAAGATTTATTTGACATAGCTCTAGGAGAGCTCTGGGAAGTAATAGTTTACTATTGATACGTTACAGAGATGGTACGAGCTAAACAGACAGCTCGCAAATCAGTAGCGGGTTATGCTCACTACCTAAAAGTCAAGAAAGATTCTTTGACTCCTATCAAGCCCATTGTGGATGACAACCCTGCTGAAGAGAACCCAGCTCCAGAAGGGAGCAAAGAAATAGAAAAAAGTCCTATTCAGAGCCCAACCAAAGAAGCTACCACTGAAAAAGGAAAAGAACCCAAGTTGGAGTGCTTGCCTGAAAAGTCAATAGTTATAAGTTCTGACTCGTCGAAGGGGTATACCCCCTTGAGTGATAATGAGTCTGTGGGGTACTTTCCCCGAAGTAAAAGAAAATCTGAAGGATATACTCCTTTAGATCATGTAGAGTCTGATTAGTGTACTTCTCCGTATTTTTCGGAAGAATGATGTAACACTCTTGTGTTAAAAAGATAAATAAATAAAAATAAAGGCATTTTTCTATAAAGAAATGTATTACGTTTTATTGTAAGATTTCCCTGATGAAATGAATATTTCTATTTTAATCTTCATTTATTTGTATAAATGGAAATTATTAAGGTAACATACCTATAGTTGTTAACAAGAGTAATAGAACTCTTAAACTTGTCATTAAGTGTAAAATTATGTGTTTTACCGACCATATTGTTCTCTGTGTCTTGACAACATGTTTACGTTTTGCAAGTTAATTTTGTGATAGGTATTGGTACATAGGATTATCTTGTTTTATATGGTGGTCGCAACTAAGTACATTATGTCATGTTGTCAATTTGTCTTGTGTTGTGTCTTGGCCAGTATATTTAGATGTATAACCTTAAGGGAGTGAGCCACTATGAGTTGTTTGTGATGGCCAAACCTTAGGTTAGTAATTTTGTATCTTTCATTTGAGGTAGGTCAAGTTTGGGAATGGCTATCTGTGTCGCCATAGAGTTCTGTAGATAGAACTAACCCATAGTGTCCTAAGAGAGAGAGTGGCTTTCGAGCGGGAACCGTGCCGAAGAGGTGACAGGATAACCCATTGGAAGTTGGTTAAGAAAGTGAAAACCTAATAAATGACTAGGGAAGGGTAGAATAAAAGTTAAATGAAATAATGTGCCTCGCACATAGGTGAGTGCTAGTATAGGGCTCATAATGTAGCGAGAAGGCCTGGAATGGCAAACTTACCACCTTGTCTTCATGAGATGATTGGTAAGGTCCACATGAGTCTTAGTTGGAATCGGAGGTTCGGGAGAGGTCACTAGGATAACCCAGGATGGGGGCCAGGACCTATGGAGGCTGTACCATGGTATCCACCGTAAGACATGCGATGACACTTTCTCCTTAGAGTCACTAGTGTTTTGTGAGTTGGGTCACATAAATGTAAGTGGAGTCTTGTAGTCCTTTTGTTCTTGTATCATTTTGCTTGCTTGAGGGTTATCTACTATCTCCAGCACGGTGGGGTGGTTCCTTTTCGGAATCACATGGTCGGGTGGTAGTGTCACTTCCCATCGGATGTTCTGGTACGTATCTTTGGGCGAGGAAGGACTTCGCTGATGATCTTGGATCGTGATTCATGTACCAACTCTTCTTCCTATCCATCTTTCAGTTAAATACTAGAGGTTTTGAAAAGAAACTATATGTAACTATCATTTGGTATCATTTTAGCTCATGATGTAATTTCTTTTTGAAAACATGTATTTTTGAATATTGAAAGCAAAGAAATATTGTAATATATGCTACTTCAATTACTGATTTCTAATGTATATAATATATGATTGCTTGAAGAAATTTAGATTCTTTCATTGCGGAAATTTTATCTTAAATATTTAATTTATGAAGTAATATTCGTTGGCAACCCTTAGGAAATTCAGGTGTAAAACTTCCGCTATGTTATTAGATGTACTAAGGTTTAATTCATGCATTTTAAAAAAAAAATAAAAATTATTTCACCCTTAGTTGCATAGATTATGATGTTTTCCTTTAGGGTTCCTGACGGGGCATTACATTTAGTATCATAACCAAGTTTCAACATTGGGTACTCTGGGTTTGTAGTGTGCCTATTCAACTTGATTTTTATTTAGGTCCTAACATTTATGTTTTCCTTGTTTATCCTTGTTATAAGTCTACATCTTTTCTCTTTTGTAGTACTCAGTCATGGCTAGGAGAGCTAGGTGAGGTGGCCATATGGGTGGTCGCAATAGAGGCAGAGGTAGAGGAAGAGGTGGAGGACGAGGCCGTGATTTTGATCATCATAGTCCTTCACCACCACCTACTCATGTTAGTGCTGAGCCAGAACAGTCTGTTCATCAGGACTTACCTCATGCAAAAGAGCAGGTTCCCGAAAGGGAAGAGCTGAGACAAATGTTTCAGGAGGTTCTTGCTAGGTTAGGCCCTAGGCCTGAGGTTGTTCAGCCAATGCCAGAAGAGAGAGAGAGGGAAAAGATCACCCAGAAGGATAGGGATTGCAAACAATGAAGATCCAGTTTCTTTGGGTCACATAAAGGACTTGATGAGGTCCAATCCTCCTTTCTTTAATGGTATGGGCACTGGTCTAGAGGCGAAGACTTGGCTTATCAGTCTGGATAGGTGTTTTGCTATGTTTCCATATAGTAGCAACACCAAGGCAAGATGTGCTATTATGCATCTCAAAAACTTTGCATCAATCTGGTGGAGACTGGAGGAGGAAATGATCAGTGTGTGCATTAACATTGTGACATGGGAGCTGTTTCTAGAAAGATTCAGGGCATGGTTTCTCTCGCCTCAGTGGAAACAGACTCGGGCAGATGAGTTCCATGCACTGCGATAGTATGGTATGATGGTAGACCAGTATGAGCACATATTCTATGAGCTCAAGCATTATGCTGGAATTGGTAATAATGAGGCTATGCTCATACAACATTTCTTGAGGGGCTTGAATGATCGCATTAGTGGAGGTGTTAGGGTGTTCGAGCCAACCTCAATAGAGACAGCTGTGGCAAAGGCCCGATTGGTAGAGCTAAACCTTAGTCGTGCTCTTGGTGGGCAAACAGGTGTGCAGATAGGGAGTGCTCCTTCTAGTGGGAATAGAGCTCGTGGTAATCAATTTCAGTCAGCTGCACCATTTAAGGCTCCGCAGGCACCTGCTAAGGGTGGACCACAGTAGCAGCAACCATCAAAATCGAAACAGTTCCAAAGCTAGAAAGGTGGCAATGCTCAATTTAGGAAAAACAGAAATTGGCAGAGGGGCAGACAAGGCCCTACAGGGGAATCCTCACAAAGTGCATCTCATGCTCCTAGCCAGGGAAATTATCAGCAATCCAATGGTCCGACAAGTAATAGAGGAGCTTGCTTCTCTTGTGGGCAGTATGGTCACAGAGCTGCGCAGTGTCCTCAGCATTTCCACAACACAGGTAGTCAATGGCCGGCAGCGTTAGAGCCTACAGTGGGAGATGTGGGCAGATCTCACAGAGTGTTCGCAGCGGTGGATAACCGCCAAGCTGATCATCAAGGTACAGTTATAGAAGTAGTAGGTATGTTGCGTGGAATCCCTATCTCTGTACTTTTTGATTCTGGAGCTTCAGATTCTTTCATTTCTTCATCTATTGTGGAGCAGTGTGGACTCACGTCTGCTAAGGAGATGAATAGGTGGCAAGTAGAGTTGGCAATAGGTGTCCATGTTTCTGTAGATGCCTTTATTCCCAGTTGTGAGTTGAATTTAGGAACCATAGTTACTTCAGTTGACCTTCGAGTCATTCCTTTGGGTTCTTATGGAGTTATGTTGGGAATGGATTGGCTATCATCTCATAATGCTCACGTAGATTGTCGCAAGAAGACAGTGGAGTGTTTAGATGACCTTGGCAAGGAAGTGAAAATTGTTGGAGTTCAGAGACCAATATCCTTACGTATGATCTTTGCTATGCAACTTAAGCGGTGCATGCATAGAGGGTGTCAGCTTTTTGCAGTTACCCTTGAGGACATGGATGAGTTAAAGAGTCGAGAAATCGCTCTTGATAGTCACCCTATTCTTCAAGAGTATGCTGATGTATTTCCATTAGATATTCCTGGTATGCCTCCAAAGAGAGACATAGATTTTCACATTGATTTGGTTCCTGGTGCAGAACCTATTTCGAGAGCTCCATATCGGATGACCACTCAGGTGTTAAGTGAATTGAAGTTACAACTAGAAGAGTTGTTAGCCAAGGGATTTATTTGTCCTAGTGTTTCTCCTTGGGGTGCGCCTGTTATCTTTGTTAAGAAAAAGGATGGTTCTCTTCGGTTATGCATTGATTACCGACAGCTAAAAAAGGTAACCATCCGGAATCGATATCCTTTGCCTCGTATTGATGATCTTTTTGATCAAGTAAAAGGAGCCAAGATATTCTCTAAGATTGACCTAAAATCTGGATATCACCAGTTGCGTATCCAGGATGCAGATATTCATAAGACAGCGTTTCGCACTCGTTATGGTCACTATGAGTTCACAGTAGTACCATTTGGGTTGACGAATGCGCCTTCAGTTTTCATGAGCCTCATGAATGGGGTTTTTCGCACCTACCTTGATCATTTTGTCCTTGTGTTCTTAGATGACATATTAATTTATTCTAGAACTATGGAAGAACATGAAGGTCACTTACGACAGGTAATGCAGTGCTTGAGGGAAAACCAACTTTATGCTAATTTGGCAAAGTGTGATTTTTTTCAATCAAAGGTAAACTATCTTGGTCATATAGTTTTAGGGGAAGGTGTATCCGTGGATCCTTCAAAAATACAAGCCATTGTTGATTGGCTAGTGCCAACCAACGTTTCTGAAGTTTGAAGTTTTATGGGTTTGGCCGGATACTACCGATGATTTGTTCAAGGCTTTTCCCGGATAGGTCACCCGATCACTTCTCTACAGCGAAAAGGGAAGAAGTTTGTTTGGTCAGAACAATGTGAGTCAGCTTTTCGTACCTTGAAGGAACTCCTTGTCAGTGCTCCGATTTTGGTAGTTCCTAATCCATCTAGAGATTTTACAGTATGCACAGATGCCTCTTTGGAAGGTATAGGTGCAGTGCTTATGCAAGATGGACGAGTGGTTGCTTATGAGTCTCGCAAACTCAAGAACCATCAGTTGAACTACCCAGTTCACGTTTTGGAGTTGGCAGCTATAGTTCATGCCTTGGTTAGATGGCGTCATTTTTTGTTAGGGCATCGTTTTGAACTGCATAGTGATCACCGTAGTCTACAGTATATTTTTACACAACCAAATTTGAATGCTCGACAATGGAGATGGATGGAATTTCTCTGCGAATATGATTTTGATGTTCGATACATTAAGGGGAAAGAGAATGTGGTGGCGGATGCTTTGAGTCGTAGGCGGCATGAAGTTTCGGTATTGTCCCTTGGAGTTGACTTGAGAGAGAGGATTCTCAGAGTTCTCCCTCAGGATACTTGGTATCAAGATGTTAGAACCATGATACAGTCTGGAAGGCTTTTAGAGGGAAGATATTCTAGATATAATCTTGAGACAGATGGACTTCTTCGTCACCATGGGCAGATCTATGTACCTTCTTTAGAGGATCTTCGTGTCTTGATCATGACTGAGGCCCATCGTGCACCTTATTCGGCACATCCAAGTGTCAAGAAGATGCATGCAGATCTCAGACAAATTTATCATTAGGAAGGTATGAAACGTGACATTGCTGATTTCGTGTCAAAGTGTTTAGAATGTCAGCGAGTGAAGGCAGAGCATCAGCACCCGACAGGGCTTCTTCAACCTAATTTGATACCGGATTGGAAATGGGATATCATTTCCATGGATTTCATTATTGGGTTGCCTGTCTCTTCACATCGGCATGATGCCATTATGGTCATAGTTGATAGGTTGACTAAGATTGCTCATTTTGTTCCTATTTGAGCTTCCTATACAGCAGCAGTGGTGGCACGAGTCTTCTTGGAAGAAGTAGTGAGACTGCATGGGGTTCCGAGGTGGATCATCTCTGATAGAGATCCTGTCTTTACCTCAGCTTTGTGGACCTCACTTCAGCATGCTTTGGGAACTCAATTGAACTTTAGTTCAGCCTATCACCCAGAGATGGATGGTCAAACAGAGAGAGTGAATCAGGTTTTGGAGGACATGCTTCGCATGTATGTTATGGACCAGCAGTCACGTTGGAAGGATTATATCTACCTTGTAGAGTTTGCATATAACAATGGATATCATAGCTCCATAGGTATGTCCCCCTTTCACGCATTATATGGTCGTCCTTGCCGTACTCCTTTGAGTTGGGATCGGTTAGAGGATAGGGTGCTTTTAGGTCTGGATATTCTTCGAGAGATGGAGCAACAAGTGGGGCGAATTCGAGAGCATTTGGTAGCTGCACAGGATAGGCAGAAGAAGTATGCAGATGCTCATAGGATAGATCGTCAATTTCCTATTGGCGACCGGGAGTTTTTGAGAGTGCATCCACGGAAGAGTCCGATCCGTTATGGGAAGGGTTCTAAGTTGGCCCCTCGGTTTGTAGGCCCTTTCGAGGTTCTTGAGAGGATAGGTCCTGTTGCTTACCGCCTTGCCTTGCCACCGAGTCTATCCCGCATCCACGATGTCTTTCATGTTTCAGTTCTTCGACCTTATCACCCTGATGTGACACATGTTCTTGATTGGAACTCTTTGCAGGTTGAGGACGGGCAGCTTTCCATGGAACCCGTGCGCATTCTTCAGCATCGGGATTTGATCCTCAGGGGTCGCACCATTGACCAGGTAAGGGTCCTATGGGACCCAAATGATGAGACCTCGGCAACTTGGGAGGATGCAGTGAAGATGAGAGAGTTATATTCATATTTGTTTTAGGCTTCCAGGAGTAAGCCTAGTCTTGGGGGGGAGAATGTAGTGCCCTTACTCATTTGAACTGATACTTTGTTCTTATTATTCTCAGTGCATACATTATCATTGGTTATTTAGAATTGTATAACATTGTTTCATGTTTTATCTAATTATGAGACATATGTTTTATTTGCAGTATTTATGTATTTATGTTTTATGGCATTATATGGTTCATTACTATGTACTGATGCTTTACTTCATCTATGCACTGTGTGTTGTGTATCTGCGAGTGTATGGGATGCATGGGGACGATTCTCCTTCACTCACCTCGGTGAGATAGGGAACGTCGCGAATCTCCTTCATCGGTGTGTATGTTAAAATTTCTATATATGTATATATGCATGTGTGGTCGGTGATGCAGAATGTTGCAGGTACAAGTACCGGGTAGGTACAGGGTATCATCTCCACCTAGCTACATAGGTCTAAGCGTGCCTTATATTTTTCGATGGAAGTGAAGGAGATAGTAGTTGACCCTATTTTTAGTCAGTAACACTCGGGTGAGTGCCTTCAGTTAGTCATTCTGTCAATTGGTTTGGTCTTCAAATTTTATTGTTTGATCTTTATAAAAGTCGCATGATGCTTCCTCAGTTTGCGTGTCCAGTGTTCCCAATTTTTGTATGTCATTGGTAATTGTTACGTTTATTACGTCTATAAGAGTAAAGAGTAGTTTTGATAATTGGAGGAAAAAGAATCAAGTGATCTAGTGACTTAATATTGTTTATAAAGGACGAGTTAATATCTTAGTATGAGTCGATATGAATCTTATCAACTTGTTAGCTCGATGGTTGCAATTCGATCGTTTGAATAAATATAAGGACATAATATACTCGGAAGGCAACAGTCACTGATAAGTAGTTATTTGAGTTGAGATAAGGTGATCGTATTATCAGAAGTTTATATCGCCATCGGTTTACTATGATTTTGGATTATGCATGTATATAATTAGAATTATAGATATATCATGTTTTATAGACTTTTCGAACATATATACATAATTCAATTATTTGAATATATATATATAAGAAAACGCCACTCATTATAAATATTAGAAAACCAAAATACACATTTACAAATATGATTGCTAAGGAAGGATTAATATTTAAATAATTATATTAACAAAAGTCATTAATTAATTATTAAAATATAACAAAGGAATGATATTAAAACGTAATAACAAAAGTATATTAAAAGAAAACAAATAAAAATTAGTTTCGACCTTATAAACGGTGGCGGAGGTTAAGTTTTGTTGTTTGGTCTATGGTGGTCAATGGTAATATCGACCACCCCCCTTAATATTGGGAGGGGTCGGTATTACCACCGACTACCCTCCTCCTTCGCACACCACATCTCCCTCTTCCACCATAACTCAGCACACAGCAAGCGAGGTGAGGGTTCCTGCGGGTACACTTCAGTCAACAAGTAATGGAGGACACCTCTCGCAGTCTAAAACGATAAACTATCACCTCTCCACGTCCAGTTTCTCCACGAGCTCCAGTTCGTTGGCAACTAACAGCTGATTGGCCGGTTTGAAAGGAGAATGAACTAGTGCGTAAGGTGGAAACTAAGTCATAATCCTTAATGGACTCTAGACCTGGCACATTGAATGCTCAAGTCGCTGTTTGCAAATGCATCAATGAATGAAGTAATGAATTAACCTCTCCACCCAGTCGATAGTTGTCATAATCGTTATCAAGGAGCGCTAAAGACTGAAGCTAACTAGAGATGGACTCCCTACGTGGAGGAAGTAGAAGAGTTAGTAGAAAAAGAGTCTCAGTCGATAGCTATCACTAAGCCAGATTTAGGGGAGCGATGGATGTTTTCTTTTAGTATAAAAAGGGGTGTGGGTAGAGAGGAAAAGGAAGGCTTTTGGTGACATCCAAGGAAGGATGAAGGATCGTAGAGAGGAGAGTAGAGTTAGAGAGGATAGTGTATGTTTTTATAGTATGAATTGAGAGATGTTTTAGAAAGGATAGTGGTCGATAGAATCAAGAGAGAGTAGTTTGCCTGTTTCTTTGATAGAGCTGGAAGCATTGGTGAAAAGGATCGCAAGCAAGGTATATTTATCAGCAAGCGGGCGTCAAGGTCTTGCATATTGATCAACGCTTCAAGTAGGTCAGAAATTTCTTAGTTTATAATCATTATTATTTACAATCTTAGTTATATATCATGCTTATGAAATAGTTATGGTTATGTTTTAGTTATTCGTTAGGGTTTGTTAAATAAAATCATATAGTAGAAGTTGTGATTACATTAGGACTAAAGAAGTGGAATAGTTTTAAGTTCAAATTTCTTAATGGAAGAAAGGTATGATTACATTCAACACCTAGATATTAAGATTTATTTGACATAGCTCTAGGAGAGTTCTGGGAAGTAATAGTTTACTATTGATACATTACAGAGATGGTACGAGCTAAACAGACAGCTCGCAAATCGGTAGCGGGTTATGCTCACTACCTAAAAGTCAAGAAAGATTCTTTGACTCCTGTCAAGCCCGTTGTGGATGACAACCCTGCTAAAGAGAACCCAGCTCCAGAAGGGAGCAAAGAAATAGAAAAAATTCCTATTTAGAGCCCAACCAAAGAAGCTACCACTGAAAAAGGAAAAGAACCCAAGTTGGAGTGCTCTCCTGAAAAGTCAATAGTTATAAGTTCTGACTCGTCGGAGGGGTATACCCCCTTGAGTGATAATGAGTCTGTGGGGTACTTTCCCCGAAGTGAAAGCAAATCTGAAGGATATACTCCTTTAGATCATGTAGAGTCTGACGAGTGTACTTCTCCGTATTTTCCGGAAGAATGATGTAACACTCTTGTGTTAAAAAGATAAATAAATAAAAATAAAGGCATTTTTCTATAAAGAAATGTATTACGTTTTATTGTAAGATTTCCCTGATGAAATGAATATTTCTATTTTAATCTTCATTTATTTGTATAAATGGAAATTATTAAGGTAGCATACCTATAGTTGTTAACAAGAGTAATAGAACTCTTAAACTTGTCATTAAGTGTAAAATTATGTGTTTTACTGACCATATTGTTCTCTGTGTCTTGACAACATGTTTACGTTTTGCAAGTTAATTTTGTGATAGGTATTGGTACATAGGATTATCTTGTTTTATATGGTGGTCGCAACTAAGTACATTATGTCATGTTGTCAATTTGTCTTGTGTTGTGTCTTGGCCAGTATATTTAGATGTATAACCTTAAGGGAGTGAGCCACTATGAGTTGTTCGTGATGGCCAAACCTTTGGTTAGTAATTTTGTATCTTTCATTTGAGGTAGGTCAAGTTTGGGAATGGCTATCTGTGTCGCCATAGAGTTCTGTAGATAGAACTAACCCATAGTGTCCTAAGAGAGAGAGTGGCTTTCGAGCGGGAACCGTGCCGAAGAGGTGACAGGATAACCCGTTGGAAGTTGGTTAAGAAAGTGAAAACCTAATAAATGACTAGGGAAGGGTAGAATAAAAGTTAAATGAAATAATGTGCCTCGCACATAGGTGAGTGCTAGTATAGGGCTCATAATGTAGCGAGAAGGCCTGGAATGGCAAACTTACCACCTTGTCTTCATGAGAGGATTGGTAAGGTCCGCATGAGTCTTAGTTGGAATCGGAGGTTGAGGAGAGGTCACCAGGATAACCCAGGATGGGGGCCGGGACCTATGGAGGCTGTACCATGGTATCCACCGTAAGACATGCGATGACACTTTCTCCTTAGAGTCACTAGTGTTTTGTGAGTTGGGTCACATAAATGTAAGTGGAGTCTTGTAGTCCTTTTGTTCTTGTATCATTTTGCTTGCTTGAGGGTTATCTACTATCTCCAGCACGGTGGGGTGGTTCCTTTTCGGAATCACATGGTCGGGTGGTAGTGTCACTTCCCATCGGATGTTCTGGTACGTATCTTCGGGCGAGGAAGGACTTCACTGATGATCTTGGATCATGATTCATGTACCGACTCTTCTTCCTATCCATCTTTCAGTTAAATACTAGAGGTTTTGAAAAGAAACTATATGTAACTATCATTTGGTATCATTTTAGCTCATGATGTAATTTCTTTTTGAAAACATGTATTTTTGAATATTGAAAGCAAAGAAATATTGTAATATATGCTACTTCAATTACTGATTTCTGATGTATATAATATATGATTGCTTGAAGAAATTTAGATTCTTTCATTGCGGAAATTTTATCTTAAATATTTAATTTATGAAGTAATATTCGTTGGCAACCCTTAGGAAATTCAGGTGTAAAACTTCCGCTATGTTATTAGATGTACTAAGGTTTAATTCATGCATTTTAAAAAAAAAAATAAATTTATTTCACCCTTAGTTGCATAGATTATGATGTTTTCCTTTAGGGTTCCTGGCGGGGCATTACACCTTCTCACTCTTTAACCTTCGCCTAACCTTCATTTTTGACAAGTGCTTTTCACCATTTCGCAGGGTTTAACCAATGTGCATCTTTCCTTCGTGAATCCACGCACAGTTTCGATCTCCTTGGAACATGCTCGATCTTTAACTTGCCCTTTCTTTGCAAAACTCGCTTGCCTCAAGATCCGTGCATGTGTGGGGTCCACCTGGTCGCCACTTGTCAGCCTTCTTAGTCGCTTCAAGAAGCGTGCCCATGCATGTGGGGTCCACTTAGGTGCCCAACCGACACCATTTGTCAAAAGCCTCTTGAGGCTTTGACACTATGTATGGGTGGAGTTTTACTTATAAATACCACAAATGACGCGCACCCAACCAATGTGGGATAATGCATTTTAGCCTGAGAATGCAATTTTTTCTGAGTGGCTGTTAATTGAGGAACTGGCAATACACTTAGCAACTGCATTTGCTTAGAAGCTTCATAATGGCCTCCAAACTCCACCTTCCATTGCATTTTGTTGATTTTAAATGCCATTTACCATAGCATGGGAGGGCTGGGCTTTATACCATTGCTTGTATTAGCTTGATTTGAAAACTTTTAAACCTTTACCCTTGCCCATACCACGCACAACAGGAAGGGAGGTCTTTGACAATGCCTGGAAATATGCAATTGCTTGAAGAAATTTTCAAAGGCTCCTAACATCTACGCAAGAGACTAAACTGTTGTTTTCTTTTGCTGGTTGAAGTTGATTGCCTTCTTCTACACTAGTCACGTGCTATAGGTAGGGAGGATGTTTGGCATTTGCACTTAGTTTTACACCTCCCCACTCTCCATATTACTTGTTGCATTAACTTCAAAGTTTAGAATGGCATTTGCAGCCTCAAATAGGCCCATGCATAGGAAGCTAAAATATTTTTGCATTCTCCTCCACGCCATCTTCACACCCATGCTTCACATTTTAAACCTCATGAATTGCATTATGCTTGAGAGTTTTAGAATGACATTCAGCCATGCCACTTTTTGATTACTGCTTTCCATGTGGGGGGATGCTAGGTTCATACTTACCCAATCCATTTGTAGAAGTATGCACATCCTTTACCAAAGCCACGCAGGAGGAGGGAGGCTCTGTCAAATTGCATTTGCTAAGACTTTAAAATAGTCTTCCAAAACTACATACCATGTTGAAGACTATGATGTTGCCAATGCATTTGGTCAGAGTTTTATATTGCTTTACATGCCACGTGAGAGGGGAGAGCACGTGAGGGGAAACTGGACTGTTGCCTTTGCCATTGGTTTTCAATGCTGCCTCTCCTAATTCCACGCAACAGGGAACACTTTGGAGGCACAATGCAATTCTTCTAGAGTTTAATTGGCCTCTAAACTGCTACACCATTGAGGGAAAATCAAACAAAAGTTATAAAATTTGTCATTACACCTGACCAATGGGATTCACTGAAAAACTTCAATGGGTCTTACCCATTCCATACCACTTTTCTCTGTCAAGTTGTTTTCTATGGAATATTATGGATCAAGGTAACCAAATGTATCCATTGACATGAGTTACTTCACAAGACGGCTCCTCCCTTGAAAACCCAAAATTTGCTACTTTTGCTTCCATTTTTCACTTAATAATGTATTGGTAAATTTGACATCTCTCTGAATTATTTGAGGTTTGCAAATAGTATGCAAGATACACATCCATCAATCCATAAATGAAAAGTACACTGAATCCGCCTCTCACCATCCTACTGGCGAATTACAGTCGAGTTGACATTGATATACATTACCATGAATTCAAAACCATCGGGCATGAGCCAGGTCGGGCCCAAAAGTGGGTCTAACTAAAAAGAAATTTCATTTTCATGCAATTGACCTTCGAAATACCTCAGGAACCTTAAAAATACATCTGGAATCGATCAGCATCATTTTCGGATCATCAAATTGAGTTTTGCAACTTTCAGGCACTTGCGCCACATTTACGCATTTAATCGCGAAGACATAATTTTCGAACCAGTCAAAACACCTTTCTAGACCTCACCATCTGACAAGCGTGTACTCTAATATACAAGCATGAAGTATACCCAACGGTTTTTCAAGATGAATCCCGAGCGAAGAGATATTAATGGTAAAAAATGACCAACTGGCTTTGTCGACACTACGAACCTGATGAAGTCAATGCGTCGGCAACTCATGATGTCTTTCTTAAAAATATCAAACGATCTCCGCATACCCTCAAATCATAGGCATAGGTACCTTGAAGTACATATCAAAACTTAGAATTCTTAGTTTTACTAATAGGCTGAATGGTTGCAAATGGTGCGCTCATGAAAATGGCTACTTTAACTGATGCGGCAATGAAAGTATGGAACACTAAAACAAATGGCTCAAGAAACCCTTTTGAAAACCGATTAAATGGATTGGCAGGAGCTTGAAACTAGAAACATAGCTTGCCATTTATACCAACAATGGCCTAGAAAAAACATTCTGACATGACATTCATCGAGGCAACTTTTACACTTATGCAAAAAAGGGCTCCAACTAGTAGGTGAAACAGGGACTTGTCAAACCATACAAACTGCAAACAGTTTGAGATTGGCAAACTGAGTAAATGGATTCATAAGGACTTGAAATTTTGCATGCTAATTCACATTTATGCATAGAATTTAATCCTTTTTGATATTATTCATGAAAATAAACAGGGAAAACGATATAAACACTCAAAGTAGGCTACTTGGTAAAATATGTATTTACACCTAAAATGCACTTTGAGCTCACCCCTTGAAATGGGTACCTGATCAACTGATCCAAACTAAATCTTGGAAGTTTCACAACATTGCATAGGCCAAATGAAAGGTGTAGGACACTCTTCCCAAGCCTTACCCTTTGAAAATCAACTGGCTCCATTTTACCCTCTCTCTAACTAGGCCATTCAAATTGACTCATTTTATGATCATTTGGAAATCTAGAGAATTTTTTAAATGGGCCTGTAAAAATCACTCAAATTTAATGATTCCCAACAATGTCGGATAAGTATCTCCAATGTCTATAACATCTTTCAGAACCTCTTCCTGGGGTATATGCAACATCTTCATGAATCATTGCCTACCCCTAAGGCATCTGCCTTAGTTACTAGATGAGCTACCTACCAGTGCAAGAGTAACCTCATCTGTTGGATAAGTAACCAGTGCATTCCCATCTACAGATTGATCTTCAGTCTTCATGGCCCATCACTTGGTATGATCTTGCCGAATTTCATTAACCTTTTCTTTCCCTTTCTCATTTGATTATCCATTACCAATCGATGGATTTCTACTTCTACAAAATTTAGCAATATGCCCAACCTCATTACATGCATAACATGTAACATTTTTATTTTGAATTGCTTTGCAAAAACTGGTATATTTGCTTGACCTACACTGATTAGCCACATGTCCAAATTTTCCATATGCATAACACTTTACATTCATTTTGAAATCTTCTGTCTTATGACCATACTTATTGCATTTAGAAGAGTAGAATCAAGGTTCTGATTTGCTCTATTTCTACATTGCCTAGCCATGTGACCAAATTTATTACAAACAAAACATCTACCTATTATACCTGGCATACCAATGTCCCCATTAGTCTCCTTGTGTCGAAATTTGGGCCCCCTTTGTTTTGTTTCGTCTTTCTTTCTTTCTGCCTTTTGAGCTCGGAACTCCGCAGTCCCAAAGTCCAGAGATCTCTTTGTTCTTTTTGTTTTAACCTCGGAACTCCAGGATCTCGGAGCCCTGAGGTTTTTTTTGCATCTTCTGCCTCGGAACTCTAGAGTCTCAGAGTCCTGAGGTGGAGCCTCCTTTTTCTTGCTTCGAAACCTCGGACCCCCTGGAGTTCTAGGGTGGGGTGTTATTTTTCTTTTGTCGAGCTCGGAACCTCAGGACCCCAGAGTCCCAAGGTCATGTTTAAGGCTTTCGTACGGATGGGCTTGGGGGAGCTATAAATAGAGATGATGGACTTATAAAGTTCATTTTGTGCATTCAGAGCTCCTCCTCCCTAGCTCCAAGTCGTGAACTTCCGGACCTCCCAGCTTTCCTTGGCGTTTTTGGGAATCTCGATTCACCAGGTTGGTGAATTTTCTTGCCCTTGTTGTTGGTTTTTAGTTTAGTTTTTCTCCTCATTTTGTTGTTGGTTTTTTATTGTTTTTCTTTGCGTGCCTTTGTTTTCGCGTGCCCTAGTTTTTTTAACCTGAAATCCCAGAACCCCAAAGTTCTAGGTAGTTGGTTTTTATGCCCCTGGAACCCCTAAGTTCTAGGTGGCTATTGTGCCCAGAACCTTGGAGTTCCGGGTGGCTCTTTGACCTAACCCCAGAACCCCGGAGTTCTGGGTGTCTCCCACTTAGGCATAAGCACGAAACCCCTGACCCTCGGAGTTCTGGGATTCCTTTTGCACCCAACCTAAGCCCAGAACCCCGGATTTCGGGGCCTTCTTCACTTATGCCTATGTTGGGACCCCGGGACCCTGAAGTCCCGAGGTAAATCGACTTTTATGCTTGTTATCAGAAACTAAGGATTTGCATTCTGATTGCAGGTTCGAGTGGCTAGATGGACTCATCCTCCACCAAAAGAGGCAAAGGAATTGATAGACTCCCATCCACCATGAAATACCATTACCAAGGACAGTTCTATGTTTGAAAGCCAAAGGATCAAATCAGATGGGTCACGAATATTGAAATCGGACATATAGAAATTGAAGATATCAAGGCTCAATTGGACAAACCTAGTTTGGAGGCCCTCCACTGGAGAATCAAGAGGTCCGGCCTAGTTGAAGCTACTATCTTCCCACAGTCATTACAGGCACCAGATTTTATAATGACCATTGCCCCAATTTATAACTCGGAAACTAGAAAGTGCACAAATAAACAAGGAAAAAAAGTCATAGACTGGTCTCCAGATATGCTTGGGTTCGTCTTTGGAATCCCAACCAAAGAGGAGGTATTTCTATTAACCAAAGAAGAGGCCTTAAAGGCATGGAATGACAAAATATTATCTTGTAAGAGGCACATGAATACAAACTGGTTAGAAGAAGAAATAAAGACAGGACTCAAGGCAACAGAGATCCTAAGGGCGGACTTCAAAGAGCCTCAAAGAGACTTAATCATTATGCTTAGTAGGGCCTTTGGCAAGCCGAATTGCAAGCATTTTCATCCCTGGATGTTCCAATTCATGAGCACAATTTTAATAGGAAAATAATACTTTGATTGGCTGCAGATCCTCTCTAACAATATCTGTAAGCAAATGAAAGAAGTTCAACATACTCAAAAGTTCCTTTTCACGTCATATGTCATCTGGGTAGCCACTAGAGCTGGAAAGTTTCCAGGGGTACAAGTAGAAGGTCAATTGGGAGGGGAGGAAGGAAAAAAGAAGATATGGGAGTATTATGCTCAGCTCACTCTAGCCAATGCAAAGACTCATTTTAAAAGAGTTAATGATGCCTTCATCTTCCCAATAATAATCAAATTGACAGGAGATGCAGGATATCAGATTAGCCCAAAGGCCATGGCTATCATCCGAGAGTGGGCATGTTGGTTTATCTAAAACCCATGCTCTACTTACATCAAGGTTAGCTAATTCATAGGAAACCCAGTGATGCTGTCCCGATACTACAATGATAGGATAATTTTGCTAGAGTATGTGAGGCATCTTGTGGGCCTCTAGTCACTTTTGTCATCAAAATACAAAGCAAGTATCGATTTCTCAATATCTATTGGATACTTTGCATGTTCCAAAATACTAGTGAAATTAGCAGAACAAGAGCTTCAAGATTTGAACTTGAAAGAGTATGATCATGCTAGGGAGCACTATGATCCCTATGGAAACTTAAACAAGCTATGCCTAAGGCATATGAGGGGAACAAGCCCAGCTTGGAGGACTTTTGGGCCAACCTTCAAGATAGTTTCAAGGTTAGGGATAAGAACTATAACAGGTTATCTGTGCCATAGGTAAGAGATTTCAGAATCAAGACTAACCTCCCTAAAGACCTTAGGGATGATGGCGACTTACTTGATCCATCTTATAGGGAATCAGGGAGAGATAAAAGGCCCCTCTACCCAATAAAATGGTCTACAAGTGAAGACACCAATACGGAAAAGATCTCCCAAGTAGTCATCAACAGGACCAAGCAATGGTTATGTCAGAGGGTAAGAGCTAGCGTCTCAAAGGAAAAATCAAAGGAATCCACTTTAGGGGTACCTCAATCAAGGGGCCATAATGAGTATGCTCGGAAGACAAGGTCAGCCTCGAGGAAAAATACATCCACTAATCCAGGTGAAGAAGAAAAACCTCAACAAATTACTGAGGACTTACTGAAGAAACTCCAAGAAAAGATGAGGGAGTTTGAATTATTAAAGAAGGCTACAGAGCTGGGAGTGATCGATGGATTGGGAGTGGTACCACTTGACAAAGTTCTCCCACCGAGGATAGCTATACAAAACACTGAAGGAGAGGGTACCCAAGAACAAGAAGAAAATATAGAAATTACTAAGGAGATACCCACTCAGCCACCTTCAACAGATGCCATAAATGCTCCAAGAACTAGTGCCCCTACACCACTACTAGTCAATATATCCGTAGGGCAGCTCAGAGTGCATGGCTTCAGGTCTACCACTAAAGGAATAAAAGTTAGAAACATCGAGTCTAATTCAGATCAAGAGGAAGAGGATCTTGAGCAGCAACAACTGCTAGAAGGTGAATAAGAAGGGGATGAGGCAGGAGACCTCTTGAATGAAAGACTAGTGCTAACCCCTCAAGATCAAGAGGACCTTCTTAAGGATATAGCAGCCAGGCAAGGGGAAATAGATGTAGGTGATGAAGAAATGGCATTAATGAGGAGGTCAGTGGTAAACTAGGAGAGTTACATAAGCAACAAGGTCTCCAAACCAATTTATCTCGTCAAGTTATACCACCTCAAGACCCCGGGCAAATGGAAGCAGAGGTAAGAGGTGGAGCAGAGGAGTAGGTAGAAGTTCATGTTATAACTATGGATATAGTGTCACATCAAGGTGACAAGGATGAAGATATACCACAATGGCTGGAATTTGCCTTTGGCAAGAAAAAGAGAAAAGTAGAGCTCCCTAAGGTCACCCTACAACAAATAATCACCAAGGAGCCACCAAAGGCTAAGAAGCTGAAACTGTTCATCACCTATCAAAAACTAGTTCTAGTGAAGTGATTGCAGATGTGGCAGTTCCATCTCAGGCCAAGGGACAAGCTTCTCCCAAATACCAAATATCACAGATAAATTTTGGCAAACAAACCAAGTGGGGGGATCTAGATACTTTGGAGTTATCCAAGAGCGTCGTCATAGGACATGTAGAGAGGGATCATACTTCCAACGTGGAACTCAACGCACAACTAGGACAATATAAGAAGCTGCTAATTGAAATGAGAAAACCCAGGGACTCGTGTAGAACTGATGACTTGCCTTCTACCTCATCGTTGCCAAAGGAAGAAGTAAAAGAGTTAATGGAGGTGAGGCGGGTGGCCGCTTCAGCCAAGTCAAGGGCCCAAGTAAATATGGCCAAAATAAGATTATTTTTGCAAGATACTATGGGGATGTATAGTAAGGTGATATAGGTAGGTGAAGCTTTGTCTTCTTGTTCCACACAATGGGAATGGAAGTTGAACATTTTCACCAAACAATTCCAAGCTTTGAAGAAGATATTGCGGCTAGGGGAAGAGACGATGATAAAGGAGGACCTCTTAGGGGGTGATAGCTATAAAAACTTACAGTCTTATGTATACATGTTGGAGCTGAAGATTCAAATGTTTCAGCAATATATCAAGGATATGATCAAGATTCGGGACCCTCTCCTTAGAGAAATTTTGTCACATGAGAATTCGGTAAAGAGTATGCTAGGGCCTTTTGGCCTCAGATTAGTTGATACAAGAATAATGAACCAGTAGCAAGTTTTGAATCAGTGGGATGCATATGAGGCACATCACCTAGGACCTGCAGCCTAGTTTGATGTCACCCATATGGATAGGTACACATATGTGATTACTTAGTGTCAGGAGGTGGCACACACAGTAAAGGAGTTAGAGGAGGGGAGAGCGCATGCGGATGAAGTTTTGAAGAAGTATAAATTTAGAGTTAAGCATGTAGCAGATACTCCAATTCAAGTAGTTGCATGTATAGTTGATAATTATAGAGCTTTTATCAAGAAATAAAGGATAAACACACAATTGCTAAAGATGGCAAAGTTTTTTTATAAATCCTTAAATCTTGTATTTTTAATTGCGGCTCCTACTTGAGTTCCAATTTTGAGAGAAATTTTACATGATTACAAAAACGTGGCTCACTTAGTAGGGTTTTCATAGTGCTCATGCAGTCTCTGTTTTGTAGTTGTTAAGTGGAGTGTCAAGGCAGAAACTTGCAAGTTAACTGTGACTCCTAGTTTCAGTTATTAATTTAGGGTAGGGTTATTTCCTAGATAGTAGGGTAAATAACTTCTATAAATTGAGAAGTTGGATTCATTTGTAAGGGTCACAAATTGATGATTTGTAGCCTACTTAGAGATTTTAGAATATTTTGCAGATTGTTAAGAAGTTTGAGTTATTTTTGTTATACATTCATTGAGATTAATATGAGAAGCAACTTGTAGATTGCCTGATCTACGTTCATATTCTACCAAATTGTTCTATGTAATCTAGTAACGTCTATTATTTGGAGTTAGCAATGTGGTTTAATCTTTTTGTTTATCACTTTATGAATCATATTGTGCATGTTAGTGGTGTATGAGAATTATTGTGATAGGCCATATTGTTGATGATTTTATTTCCATAGATTTGCAAAATTGATGATTTTGTATGTTTTCTGGAGGTCCGTTGTTGAATGCTAAGTTGGATAATATTTTATAATTGCTTGGATTGCAGTGAAATAACTGAGTAGTTCATTAAGTTGTTATTATATTGGTCTTTATTGTTATTCCCTTGTTTCCCTTTACGCTTCGCATATTATTTCCCAGAGAATCTTAAACCATAAAAATACAAAAAAAGAAAGGAAGTGCATTTATCCATAATAAGCGATATCTAGTCTTATCAACAGGCCCCTTGATAGGTACAACCATATCAACCATTGGGCTGCCCATGACCTTCGAGACCCAACTATCGATACCTTGGAGTAGTGAGTTTTCCCAAACTTGTTGCTTTTTAGGAGAGGTGTTGAGTGTTCACATTAGCCACTTGATTGTTGGTGGGTGTGTCAAAATAGTCGTCAATAGAAACTGACGCTAGAAGGAGGGCCAAGACTAATCCCCTCATTGGTGAACCATGTATGGTACTCCCAAGAGATGGATTGATGCCCTTTACCCAACCTAACCTCAACAATGAGCAAGACGACATTCTTACCTAACTATACAACTTTGCTTGGGACAGTACAAAAAATTACAACAATTGGTTACAAGCATGACAAGTCTTGGACAATGAGAGACAAAAGGCTATATGTATAGAAGAAGAGGCACAAAGACAACTTAATCCTCAGGTGAATCCACAAGAAAATCCATAACCACCTCCTCAACTAGAAAATTAAGGTACTAAGCTGGATCATATATCATCCTTCTCTCTTGAGAGATTCCACCGAGTTCTTAGGAGTGGTTCTTCACCATCCGACTTAGTAGAATTAGGACCTTCCACTAGGAGAAAGAAGAACAAAGCTAAGAAACAACCCTCAACAACCTCACTAGTACAGTCATCCATACTCAACATAGGAGATCAACTGATTCCTAGTCCTCAGCCTATCGTTGTGCCTTTTGTGACTCAACGTCCATCGTCATCACCTTCAATGGCCTACTTCAACCAAGACACTACACCACTGGGAACCATACCAGGGGGTATACATGACCTGCCTAGAAACCCAGATAAATTTTGCAGCAAATTTTACTATTTAGGGGGATGAATGGCTGATGAACATATTGAAGCATTCAAAGATGCAGTTGCTTGTAATCATATTGAACACCAAGATGTAGTATGTAGACTCTTCCCATATTCACTTGGGGAGAATGAATACAATTGGTACTTAACATTACCTGCAAACTCCGTCACAAGTTGGGACCTCTTGGAGAAGGCCTTCATTGATCAATTCCGAGTGTACGTAGACCCCAGGACACTATACCACCAGTTTGCTTCTCTCAAGAAATTGCCAAACGAGCCATTAACAACTTTTAATACTAGCTTCCAAAGGGCATTCAAGAGGCTACAAGCCCCTTACCAGGTATCACCTAACATAGCTATTGACTCATATCTAAGAGCTATTGACCCTTGGATGGCTATGTTTATTATGAAGAGTATTCCTCAAGATCAAAGGGACACCTTGGCAAAAGTCTTCACATTAGCAATTAGCATGAATCATGAGTTGAATCAAACCCCAGGAGGGATCAGATATAATTTACCTATAGGGGTGAATCAAGGAAACTACAATCAACTCCCAGGTGTACCCTCATCTCTACCTATGCGTGCCCCAATGATGAACCCCATGCCAATATATGCACCCCAACCTCATGTGAATCAACAATTTTCTGCTCAAGCGTTGACTTGGCAAAAAGGTACCAATATTGCCCCCACTCAAACACAATATGCTGGTCAAGTGCAAGTCACGAATCAACAATTTGACAATATTAATTTAGCGAACCAACTGTTAGGTCCCAGAGACAACTGAGAGGGGGCGGTGAATCAGTTGTCAAATAAATTCAAACCAAAAACAACTTAACCAACCTTAATGCTTAATACTGGTAAACCAAACTTTATACAGGTAGATACTTTATCAGTTAATTGTAGTACCAGTAAATATTAATTCATAAGATAGAAAGACAATAACATCCACAACATATAACACCAATATTTGTACGTGGAAACCCTGTAAGGGGAAAAATCATGGTGGGAAACCTTACCTACAATCAGATGATACTACTAGAGATAGTATGTGTATACAAATGGGGTCTGCACATGTAGAAAGGTCAAGCGCCTAGAGCTCACTGCTCAAACACAAATAGGAGTCACACTGACTATAATTGGATGGTTAAATCCAATAAAGATGTACTGATCAAAATAGCATCTTCATATGTTGGATTCAGTACCGATGTAGTTTTGATTGCCTTCACATAAACCTTGCTTCACCTTCAATTCATGTCTATGTGTATAGCTCTACTTATTCTTGCATATACCTTCTTGCAATTCCTTTTCCCAATCGCATATCGATCTTACAAATAAGATCTTACATATATAGCATAACCTAAGACCAATTTTAGTAGGTCAACTCTAAAAGATATTACAATAAAATAATTACAAGTAAATCAATAATCGATGCAGTATTCGATTCAACATGTCATCTTAATGCATTTACAATAACAACAAAATCATCTCCAAAGCATGTCGTGCTGATTTGGAATAGATAAGCCTGTCGGTACTTATTCTGGACCTATTTGCTGGTAACATCAAATATGCAAATACGAATAATCCAATGAACAAATCTCCAAGACAAAGTGTCCAATCAATGTCTTCGACATAACTAGATGTTTTCCATGTCATTCCAAGTGCCGGTGAACAATATATCCTACCGGTGTACTAGATACCAGTGACTGTGCATAAAGTCACTTGCTTGCTGGTGAACATTGCCAATCGTTCAAAGTGCCAGAGTTGATAAGTGTTAATAGGTGTTGACATCAATGAAAAAACTATATCAACATAGCCAAAATACCAACAATCTCCCCCTTTGGCATTGATGGCAACACAAAATGGAAAAACCATCAAAGTGCCAAAACAGAAATGCCAAATACCAAAAACCAACAATCTCCCAAAAGAGATCATAACGAGAACTCAAAATTTAGATACAAAGAGTGATCAATCTCTCCCAAAGTAACAATCTCTCCCCCTAAGAGTAACATGTGTTTTCCTTGTGTTTTTCCATACCAATATCTCCCCCTTTGACATCAAATGCCAAAGCCAATACAAAAGCCAAGTTCAAATACAAAATACCAACCAATTGAGTATACCAACTACTCCCCCTGAGAAGTAGCTCTCCTCATCAAAGTTGGAGTAAATGATTTCTTTGTTAATTCTATCAATTGATGACAAACATCAACTGTCTAGGTCTCTACCAGTGGGGGTATGACCCCAAGCTGATCTCTGAGATATTAAAAAGTCTCCTTATGCAAGGGCTTAGTGAAAACATCTACAATCTGCTCTTTAGTACTCACATAAACCAGTTTTACTTCTTTTGCTTCAACCTTCTCTTTCAGAAAATTCAATTTGATAGAAACATGTTTAGTTTTAGAGTGTAATACCAGATTCTTAGATATATCAATTGTTGCAGTGTTATCACAATAGATAGTTATAGGTTCCTTGCATTTTACCTTTATGTCCTTCAACATTTTCTTAAGCCATAATACCTATGTACAGTTAGTTGTTGTTGCAATATATTCTAATTTTTCTGTTGATAAAGATGTGCAACTTTGTTTCTTACTCAACCAAGAAATTAATCTGCTTCCCAGAAAAAATGCTCCGCCAGTGGTGCTTTTTCTGTCATGCACATAATTCATTATTTTCTCTAGGATTACTTTGAAATCTTGAAACAATACATACTGAATTCATAATATCAGGTCTTGTTTATGTCAAATACAATAGGCCTCCTATCATAGATTTGTACCTAGTCGGATTAACAGGTGTAGATTCATCCCTTAGTGATAATTTTTCATTTGTAGTCATAGGTGTGCTTACCAGTTTAGAGTTCTCCATCCCAAATTTCTTTAGTAACTCCTTCAAGTACTTGGATTGACTCAAGAATATACCTTTATCAGTCTGTGAAATCTGCAATCCTAAAAAGAGTTTTATCTCTCCAATCATAGACATTTCAAATTCTTGCTATGTTTCAATAGAAGAGTCTTTACATAATCCATCTTCTCCTCCAAAGATTATATCATCAACAAAAAATTCTATAACCAAGATGTCATCATTAGTCACTTTATAGTATAAGTCGTTGTCAGCATTACCTTTAGAGAATCCAATCTTCAAAAGATATTTATCCAATCTAGCATACCAAGCTCTTGGAGCTTTCTTCAGTGCATACAAAGCTTTCCTTAACTTGCAAACCATATCTTTGTTATCTGTCAAAGAAAATCCATCAAGTTACTCAATATAAACTTCTTCTTCAAGATCTCCATTCAAAAATTCACATTTAATATCCATTTGATATACTTTGTAGTTCTTGTGTGCTGCAAAAGACAAGAATAATATGTCTGCCTCAATTCTAGCTACCAGTGCAAAGGTTTCATTATAATCAATTCCTTCTTTCTGAGAATATCCCTTACACACTAATCTTGCTTTATTTCTGATTACCTTACCATCTTCATTAAGTTTTTTTTTTTCTGAATACCCATTTTGTTCCAATCACATTTTTGTCTTTAGGTCGGGGAACTAATGTCCATGTGTTATTCTTTTCAATTTGTTTTAGTTCCTCTTCCATAGCTTTAATCCAATGCTTATCTTCACATGCCTCATTAATTGATGATGGTTCAATTTGAGAAATAAGACATACCTCTTCATTTTCTAGTCTTCCTCTTGTCATAAGTCCTTGATACTTGCTCCCAATTATCTCTTTTTTAGAGTGGTTCAATCTTACATACCAGGGTGTCTTCGTTTGTTGTTGTTCCTCAGTTACAGTGGAATTTTCAGATGATACTGGTGTAACCGGATCTTCATTCTATACCGGTGGGTTCAATGTAGGTTCATTTGTCAGTAGCTCTATTGTCGGTTCAGAGTCTATATACCTTGAAGTTCCTCTAAACTGTTCATCAATCTTCACATTTGTACTCTCAACAATTTTCTGCAATCTCTTGTTAAAACATCTATATGCTTTTCTCTTAGATGAATAACCAAAAAATATTCCTTCATCACTTCTAGGATCAAATTTTCCAATATACTCATCTCTTCTAATATAGCATTTACTTCCAAATATTCTAAAATATTTAAGAGTAGGAGTAATACCAAACCATAGTTCATGAGGGGTCTTACCGGTTTCTCCTTTGATGTGAACTTTGTTGATTGTATAGACCGATGTTCTTACTACCTCTCTCCAATATACATGTGGTAGATTTGCTTCAGATAACATACTTCTAGCTACATCCAAGATAGTTCTATTTTTTCTTTCTACAACTCCATTCTGTTGTGGTGTCCGGGGTGTTGATAATTGTCTTCTGATTCCATTCACTTCACAGAATGCATTAAATTCCTTAGATGTGAATTCACCTCCTTGATCTAATCTTAGTCATTTGATTTTCTTATCGATTTCATTTTCTACCATTTCTTTGAATAGTTTGAACTTCCCAAGTGCTTCTGATTTTTCTCTGAGAAAAGTAACCCAACACATTCTAGAATAGTCATCAATGATTAGCATGAAATATCTATCAACTTGTAAGCTTTTAGTTCTAGCTGGACCACATAAATCAGTGTGAATTAAGTCAAAAGCATTATTGGATTTTTTTGGAATACTTTTAAAAGATACTCTAACTTTTTTTCCAAATTGACATTCCTTACATACCGGATTGTGAGGTTTAACAATCTTAGGTAAATCTCTAATTGCCTTAGTAGTACTGATTTTTACCATGCAATCAAAATTTACATGACAGAGTCTCTTATGCCATAGCCAACATTCATCAATATGTGCAATCAAGCATGTCTTTTCATTGTTATTCAAATGAAAGATATTACCTCTAGTTTGATTACCGATTGCAATTTCCAAACCAATTCTGTTCATAATTTTGCATTTTCCATTCTTGAATTGTAACTGAAATCTTTTTTCAACTAATTGACCAACACTCAAAAGATTATGATTTAAACCTTCTACATAGTAAACATTGTCATTATTATGGTTACCATCAAGAGATATTGTACCTTTTCCTTTCATCAATCTCCATATCTTACCAGACCTCCATTATACTCCTGAAAGTTTAAGAATTTACCTTTATCACCAGTCATATGATGTGAACAACCTGAATCAATGATCCATTCATCCTTAACTTCAAATTTAGCTATTAGGGCCTGCTCTATCGGTTGAATAGTAGGTGTCAGTTGATCTTCTATTATAGCAACAAAAACCCATCCATTTTCTGTCAGATCCTCATCAGAATCATCAGTGACTCCTTCATCAACAAGATAATAAGATTTATCTTTATTCTTCTTAAATCTGTATCTCTGATATTTAGGGTTAGACTTGTATCTTCTTCTATCTTCTTCTCTTAGTCTAGCATGTCTATCAGGGCATCTTGAAGCCATATGACCAATCTTATTACAATTAAAACATTTAAAGGGTGCTTTACCTTCATACTTACTTCCAACTAGACCTTTAGGCATTTTCCTTGCAAATAGTGCTTCAAGTTATTCAAGTTCTTCATTTTCTCTCCCGATTTCCTCAAGTTCTCTTGCATAAAAGGATTTCCAATCAGACTTGTCAAATGATGGTGCAAATGATGTTGATACCTTAAAAGCTAAATCTATCTTTATAGTAGCAACAGGACCAAATTCCTCAATTTCAAAAGCTGAAAGTTTTCCAATCAATGTATCCCTAGTTACTGATGTATTAGGCATTGTTCTCAACTCATTTATAGCAGTAACTTTCATTTTATATGTCGGTGGCAATCCTCTTAAAACTTTTGAAACAATTTCATCTTCACTTAAGGTTCCTCCACAACAAGTTTTGCAATTTTGACTATGGAATCTCCTTCATTCAATTTTTCCAAATGATCCCAAATAGCTTTAGCAGTAGACCTATCTGATAATCCCATGATTTGTTGATCTGATAATGTGCTCAAAAGTGCTTCCCTTGCTTTGCAATCATTTTCTTCATCTTTTCCTAAGGTAGGTGGATTAGGCTAACTTTGAGTAGGAGCAGTATAGCCATTCTTTGTAACATTCCAGATGTCCTTTCCAATGCAATTTAGATGTGTCTCCATTCTAATCTTCCATATGCTATAGTTGGTTCCATCAAGATTAGGGCTGTCCTTCCTAAAATAGTTAGTAGATATTGGATCTCCTCAAGCTGTTAAACTTTTGCAAAAAGAGGACTAGGCTCTGATACCAATTATTAGGTCCCGGAGACAACTGAGAGGGGGGGGGGTGAATCAATTGTCAAATAAATTCAAACCAAAAACAACTTAAACAACCTTAATTCTTAATACCGGTAAACCAAACTTTATACCATTAGACAGTTTATCAGTTAATTGCAGTACCAGTAAAGATTAATGCATGAAACATAAAGACAATAACATCCACAACATATATAACCAATATTTGTACGTGGAAACCCTATAAGGGGAAAAACCATGGTGGGAAACCTTACCCACAATCAAATGATACTACTATAGATAGTATGTGTATACAAATGGGGTCTGCACTTGCAGAAAGGCCAAGCACCTACAACTCACTTCTCAAACACAAATAGGAGTCACACTGACTACAATTGGATGGTTAAATCCAATAAAGATGTACTGCTCAAATTTAGTACCTTCATATGCTAGATTCAGTACCGGTGTAGTTCTAATTGCCTTCACAAAAACCTTGCTTCACCTTCAATTGATGTCTGTGTGTATAGCTCTTCTTATTCTTGCATATACCTTCTTCCAATTCCTTTTCCCAATTGCATATCGATCTTACAAATAAGATCTTACATATATACCATAACCTAAGACCCATTTTAGTAGGTCGGCTCTAAATGATATTACAATAAAATAATTACAAGTAAATCAATAAATGATTCAATATCTGATTCAAAATTTTGGCTTAATGCATTTATAATAACAACAAAATCATCTCCAAAGTGTGCTGATCTAGAATAGATAAGCCCGACGATGCTTATTCTGGACCTATTTGCCAGTAACAACAAATATGCAAATACGAATAATCCAATGAACAAATCTCCAAGACAAAGTGTTCAAACGATGTCTTTGACATAACCAGATGTTTTCCATGTCATTCCGAGTGCCGGTGAACAATATATCTTGCGGATGTACCAAATACCGGTGATTGTGCATAAAGTCACTTGCTTGCCGGTGAATATTGCCAATCTTCAAAGTGCCAGAGTTGATAAGTGTTAATACATGTTGACATCAATGACAAAACCATATCAACATAACCAAAATACCAACACCAACCTCCAACTACGGCACCTAAGAATCAAGGATCCCATATATCCACTGAAGTAGAAGCCTTAAAGAAAATGATCTCACAGGTTACTTTAGACTTGAGCCAGCTAAAGATGAATCCTCCAAGAGGGTATAATCAATCCCAACCATATAATAATCAGTGGAGCTACAATAACTAGAACCAAATCAAAGGTACAACAACAAACCTTATAATAGGCAATGGAATACGGGTCTGACTAACAGTGGGGTGAATCATGATCACCCGAATGCACAAGATAACCCAAACCACACACAAAGTGTTAACCTTGTCGATATGAATTTGCTAACAAATTGGTCCAGGTTGCATGACATAGCTTCACATTCTGAGGTTAATTGTGCTCAGTTCAAGAAAATCATAAGAATTGCTCAAGCTGACTCTCATCCTAAAGATTGTTCTATTGATGAACCTGATAAGGTTAATACTGCCATGCTGGTTGATACTTTCTTGTATAGAGAATTTTAGGCTGAAGATGAAGGTGAACCATGTGTCTATGATTCTCAGGCCTTTGAGACCAGGAACAATTACAATCTTAGGAGTCAATTCAAAGCTCCATTAATAGAGACACCTCCCTTGATGGGTGGGTTTGTACCTCCTAACGCTAATGCAAGCAACAATCCTCATCCTCCTCAGGATTTCCAAGGAATACACCCTAGACAAGCTCAATGGAAAGATTATGTTCTGAAAGGATCATTTGACATTACTAAGGAGATGGAAAGGACCGCCACCACTATCTCCTTAATGGAATTATATAGATATTGCCCTGAACAAAAGAGGGCTCTCCTTAGAAAGTTGGAATTCATAGAATCACAGAGAAATGAGGTTAAGATGGCAAAATTTAATGAAGTCAATGCCAACATTAGTAGTGATGCAATAGAAAATCCACCATTTATACTGAGTTTGAAGATATGTGGGAAGAATTTACATAACTGTCTGGTAGATTCAGAAGCTTCAGGAAACGTAATGCCCTACTCTATATGTCAGCAGCTCGGACTTCAACCAGTACGTGCAAATAGTAAGGTGGTGCAACTAGACAAAATAGAGGTTAACGTCATTGGAGAATTGAAAGATGTATACATCCAGTTAGGTGTTGATCCTCGAATATCTCATTATATTGACATTCAAGTGGAGGATATTCCAAAAGAATATGGGATGCTCCTTAGTAGGGATTGGTCCAAGACATTAGGAGGATATTTCTCAACTTGTTTTAAGTACTTATGGATTCCATGGAAGGGGGTAAGCAACTAGATCCGAATTGATAGTGAGCCTAAATTGAAGAAATTAGTCACAGATTATGGTGCTCTCAATGAAGTGGTATTTGCCGAGTCCTGGAGTTTACAGGGTCAATGAGATTCTTACTTTCTCTGCACCAGCTCCTCTTCAATTATTTCAAGCAGACAAGACCACATATAGAAGGCAGGTCAAAGAGTTCACTATAGCAGTACAACAAGGAATATGTTTATTGGGAAACACTATGAAGATACGAGATTTGCTGCTTCTGAAATGGTGTCAGATACATCACGAGGAGCACTCAGAAATTTCATGTATCTTATGTCAGAATGAGATTACTAAGTTGATGAGTCCAGTTCCATACGAAGCAGATGATCATACCATCGATATCGAAGAAGTTCAAGGTCTAATTTGTAAAAATTAGAGCCCCAAACAATGGATCTTATAAGACTACCTTACCTATTGAATGCAGCCAAGAGATTCTTGCAGTTGCGATTGTTAAAAGTGAGGAGGAAGATATTCCTTTTGAGTAAGAGAAAGAAGAAACACAATCCAAACTTCAACCTCACTTGGAACAGGTTGTTCCTAACACTACTGAAGTGTTTATGCAACTAGAAATTCAACAACCTCAATTGTCACAAGGCCTCGAGTTTGAGAAGAAGCAATCCCCTCTTGAAGCTAACTTGATCATTGACCCAAAGGTGAAAAATGTAAAGAGACCAAAAGATGAAATATGGTTTTAAAAGTTTGATGGGTCAAGATCCAAGCAAGGAAGTGTAGCAAGCGTAGAGTTAACCAACCCAAAAGGGAAAACCCTATTAGCTTCTTACCAACTCCAATTCCCTTGTACTAATAACATGACGGAGTACGAGGCCTTAGTTAGAGGATTACTTTTTGCTCATAAGAAGGGGGAAAAGTGTTTCAAGGTGCAAGGAGATTTTGAGTTAGTGGTTAAACAAGTGCAAAGCCAATATGTGTGCCACAATAAAAGGTTAGCAGTGTATCAGAATAGAGTGTGGGATCTGATTGAGGATTTTGATGCTTTCAATATTCAACTGGTATCTAGGAAAGTCAATGGAATACCTGATGCATTGGCCGTAGTTGTTGGTACATTAGAACCAGTAAGCAAATCCCCTTTAAATATGTTCTCTGTGGAATTAATCTCTATACCTGTTGTACCTGATAATATCAAACACTTCCAAGTCTTTTGGGATGATGCCCACATTATATCCTTTATTGCCAATTTAGAGGCTTTTGAAGATCAAATTATTGATGAGGAAGACAAATTGGATGATCTTAATATCGAAGGTAATGTTGATATTTTGGATTTACCAACTAATGTTATTCCTAAAGGGATGGTCACCTTAGAGAGACTTTTTGATTCAGACCCTAGAGTAAAAGAGAGACTAATGATGGATTGAGATGGTGGAAAGTAAAAGCCCCATAATATTGGTCTAGAAGGACAAGAGAGGATTTTCTATATTGGGAAGATTTGCACTTAAAATGAAAGAGAAAAACTAATACAGATCTCAAAATAGTTCATTGATGTAATAGCATGGGGGTATGAAGATTTAAAGACATTTGATACAACAATTATCACCCATGTGATTCCTTTAAAACCTAACATAAAGCCATTCCGACAAAAACAACGTCCGGTCAATGCACTAATAGAACCCTTGATGTTCAAGGAAGTACAAAAGTTACTTTCTACTAAGATTATCTTTTTGGTACAACATTCTACTTGGGTTGCTAATTTGGTACCAATGCGGAAAAAGAATGGAGAGATATGGCTTTGCATGGATTTTCGCAATCACAACAAAGCCTCCGAGAAAAATAATTACTCGCTCCCTTCCTTGGATGAAGTATTACAAATAGTAAATGGTTTGCAAATGATGTCATTTTTAGATGGTTATTCAGGATATAACCAGGTATTGGTGAAATATGAGGATTGTATGAAGACAACGTTTATGACAAAGTGGGGAACATATGCATACAAAAGAATGTCATTCGGGTTGATTAATGTTGGGGCAACCTTCCAACAAGCGATGAATACAACTTTCAAGGAACTGATTGGACAATGCATTATTATCTATATGGACGATTTGACAATATTTTCCAAGGTCAGAGAAGACCACCTAGACCACCTCCAAAAGGTATTGGAGAGATGTCGGAGATATGGGATTTCCCTTAACCCTAAGAAATGTGTGTTTGGAGTGGCTGAAGGAAAGCTACTTGGCCACGTAATCTCTGAGAGGGGGATATCTATAGACCCAGATCGGGTAGAAGAATTATTGAAGTTACAAATGCCTGGCAGTAAAAAGAAGATGCGATCTTTCTTTGGGAAGATCAATTTTGTTAGAAAGTTTATTACTGGGTTTGCAAAAATAGTCATGTCATTGAATGAAATGATGAAGAAGGATTCTAAGGTTGAATTGACAACTGAAGCAAAAGAGGCTTTTTCCTAGATCAAGAAATCCATCGCTGAAGCTCCTATGCTAACTAGCCCTGATTACGTGTTGTTGTTTTACATATATTCTTTTGCTTCACTACACTCAGGAGCGGCAGTTTTGACGCAGAGGCAAGTAGGGGATGAGAAGCCTATTGCATTTATAAGCTCTCCTTTCAAAAGTGTTGAGGTTAGATATTTTTCTCTTGAAAAATAGGCCTTTGCATTGGTAAGAGCAGTCAAGAAGTTTGGGAATTACATCCTGAGGAGTAAAATTTATGCGATTGTCCCTGACCAAGCAGTGAAGTCACTACTCATGCAGTCCAAACTGGGAGAACATAGAGGGAAATGGATGGCAATATTGTAAGAATTTGACTTAGAGATGCATCCAATGAAGTTGGTACGAGGCCAAGGATTGTCTCAGGCCATAGCAACTGACATCCCTCAAATCCAGTGCCAACAGTATACGTTGAAGTCATTCACTCACGACCCCTGGTACATGGATTTGGTATTTATATTGCTAAATAATAGGTGTCTTGAGGGGTTGACAACCATGCAAAGATGAGCATTAAGGCTCAAAAGTGCCAATTATATGATCAAGGATTCAACACTCTATAGAAAAAATTATGAAGGTATCTACCTTAGATGCCTTGATCATCAAGAAGCCCATAATATGATTGAGGAATTTCACAGGAAATATGGTACAAGTCATGGGTCAGCGGATGCCACTACACATCAAATCTTGAAGGCTGGATATTATTGGCCTAGCATATTTAAGGATACTCATGAGCATGTTCATCACTACCATATGTGCCAAACTGCAGCCTCCAGAGAAAGAAATCCCGCTATGCCTCTCCAACCAGTGTTTGAGGTAAGACCTTTTTCTCAATGGGCACTAGATTTCGTAGGTGTTATTAATCCTAACTCATCTGCAAAACATAAGTTTATTCTTATTGCGATGGTTTATTGTACTCGATGGACAGAAGCCATTGCATGTCGGAATGCTACTGCTAAGGTTGTCTTGAAATTTATTGAAGAGCATATCATCATCAGGTTTGGTATGCCATTCGCTCTGGTATGTGACAATGGTCCTTCTTATACTGCACAGTTGATGCAATGGTCATACGAGTATAAAGTAATATTAAAATTTTCATCCAACTATTACCCACAAGGTAATGGAGTAGTTGAATCCATGAACAAGAACATTCTAGATGTCATGAATAAGCTACTTGAGAAAAACCCCAGGGATTGGCATAATCAATTGAGATACGCCTTATGTGATGATCGAACCAGAGTAAAAGACACCTTGGGAACTTCTCCATATTACCTTGTCTATGGCCAAACCCCTATCTTCCTAATCAAATTACAAATACCGGTCCTCCAATTAATTAAATAACTTGACATTGAGGATCAGGAAGAGGTTCGCCTCTTAAATTTATTAAGACTTGATGAAAAAAGGATTAATACTCTACAACACTTTGCCAAGCACCAAGCCATTGTTAAGTGATGGTTTGATAAAAGGGCCAAGGTGAAAGCTTTTCGGATCTCTGATCTAGTCTTATTATGGGACAAAGCTAGGGAGAACAAAGGTGATCATCACAAGTTTGAAAGGTTTTGGTTAGGTACTTACCAAATAGCTAAAATTTTAGGCGAGAACACTTTTAGGTTAAGCTCTTTGACTGGAGAACTGGTACCATTTCCCATCAATGGTCAGTTCCTCAAGCATTACTTTGATTAAATCCTCAATGAAGCTTGACTTGTTGTATATAGTGGTTAGTTGTTTTCTTTTTATTTTGCTTCATGTTTTTGGGCATTGTTGCTTGTTTCCCTTTTGTTTTTGCTTGTTTGTTCATTTTTATTTATTGAGTCAAGATATACATATTTTGTTCCCAAAGATTCTAAAAGGAAGGTATCCTTTGCATAACATCTTGCCAAATTCTAAGAGACTTTGACTCTCTTCTATTTACGACTTCATTGTCATTTGGTTAATTTTGAAACTTTTGTCTATACTCGTTCAAAGTGATATATAATCATTTAAATATGATTTGACTTTTGACTTTAATTGGAAAAGGCTAGCTTGAAAAACTCAGCACTAACATCACATTAAGATACATCAGAAAGTTTTATAAGATATCAGATAAACTGGTATTCAAGTGAAAAATCTGAAGTCAAGGCATTTCATGTTATCCATTGTGGCTCCCAACCCAGTTATCAAACTTCAATGTTTGGAATTTTCTTAAAAGGTTATTGAAGAAAGAATTCATTTTCTATATCCTATAATGTTTTCAAAAAAAAAGAAAGAGAGAGAGAGAGAAAATAAATGATCCTCTTAAGCAACTCAAATAGGTGTTACAAGTAACCTCCACGAGGGCTATGGATGCCTGGCTGGCAGTGGAGCATTGTTTGATGGGAACCAGAGGTATCTCTGTCGGGGCTATAGACGCCTGACTAGAAGCAAAGCTATGCCTAGGATGACCTTGCATGAAACACGGTTAATGACTTCATCTACGTAGCTTGTGCCTAGTTTCCTTTGATTATCTCCATTATTGAAATGATGGAGAAACAAATCATACGCACACACTTGAGAGTTAATCATGTCTATTTCACTTCCTGGTTGTTTTTTCATTACTTCACTCATCTTTCTCTCTTATACATCCTTTTGAATGATAATAGCCTTAGGTGTCGAGTTAATCAAAGATTCTGAAGTTTTAAATTGCCTACAGTCATTTTTCCCATATAGTCAACGTTTGTTATGCCTGGCATATCAATGTCCCCATTAGTCTCCTTGCATCAAAATTTGGGTCCCCTTTGTTTTGTTTCATCTTTCTTTTGTTCTACCTTTTGACCTCGGAACTGTGGAGTCTTAGAGTCTCGAGATCTCTTTGTTCTTTTTGTTTTGACCTCAAAACTCCGGGATCCCGGAGCCCTGAGGTTTTTTTTGCGTCTTCTGCCTCAAAACTCCATAGTTCCGGAGTCCCGAGCTGGAGCCTCCTTTTTCTTGCTTTGGAACCTCGGACCCCCCGGAGTTCTGGGGTGAGGTGTTCTTTTTCTTTTGTCTTGCTCGGAACCTTAGGACCCCGGAGTCTCGAGGTCATGTTTAAGGCTTTCGTATGGATGGGCTTGGGGGATCTATAAATAGAGATGATGAACTTATAAAGTTCATTTTGTGAATTCAAAGATCCTCCTCCCTAGCTCCAAGTCATGAACTTCCAGACCTCTGAGCTTTCCTTGGCATTTTCAGGAATCTCGATTCACCAGGTTGGTGAATTTTCTTGCCCTTGTTGTTGGTTTTTAGTTTAGTTTTTCTCCTCATTTTGTTGTTGGTTTTTGATTGTTTTTATTTGCATGCCTTTGTTTTCGCATGCCCTAGTTTTTTTTACCCAGAATCTCGGAACCCCAGAGTTCCGAGTAGTTGGTTTCTATGCCCTCGGAACCCCAGAGTTTCGGGTAGTTGGTTTTTATGCCCCCGGAACCCCGGAGTTCCGGGTGGCTATTGTGCTCGGAACCCCAGAACCTCAGAGTTCTAGGTGGCTCTTTGACCTAACCCTAGAACCTCAAAGTTTTGGGTGGCTCTTTGACCTAACCCCAAACCCCAGAGTTCTAAGTGGCTCTCGCTTCACTTAACCCCGGACCCTTGGAGTTCTGGGTAGCTCTCAACCCGGAACCCCAGAACCCGGGAGTTCTGGATGTCTTCGACTTAGGCATAAGCCTGAAACCCCAGACCTCCATAGTTCTGGGATTCCTTTTGCACCCAACCTAATCTTAGAACCCCAGAACCTTAGAGTTCCTGACCTTCTTCACTTATGCCTATCTAGGGACCCCGGGACCCCCAAGTCCCGAGGTAAATCAACTTTTATGCTTGTTATAAAAAATTGAGGATTTATGTTCTGCTTGCAGGTTCGAGTGGTTAGATGGACTCATCCTCCAGCAAAAGAGGAAAAGAAATTGATAGACTCCCAGCCACCATGAAATACCATTATCAAGGACAGGTCTATGTTTCAAAGCTAGAGGATCAAATCATATGGGTCACGGATACTGAAATCGGCCATATAGAAATTGAAGATATCAAGGCTCAATTGGACAAACCTAGTCTGGAGGCCCTCCACTGGAGAATCGAGAGGTCTGACCTAGTTGAAGCTACTATCTTCCCATAGTCATTACAGGCACCAGAGTTCATAATGACCATTGCCCCATTTTATAACTCAGAAACTAGAAAGTGCATAGATGCACAATAAAAAACCGTCATAGACTTGTCTCCAGATATGCTTGGGTTTGTCTTTGGAATCCCAACCAGGGAGGAGGTATTTCTATTAACCAAAGAAGAGGCTTTAAAGGCATGAAATGACAAAATATTAGCTAGTAAGAGGCACATGTATACAAACTGGCTAGAAGAAGAAAGAAAGATAGGACTCAAGGCAACAAAGATCCTAAGGGCAGAATTCAAAGAGCCTTAAAGAGACTTAATCATTATGCTCAATAGGGCCTTTGGCAAGCTGGATTGCAAGCATTTTCATCCCTGGATGTTCCAATTCATGAGAACTATTTTAATAGGAAAATAATACTTTGATTGGCCGAAGATCCTCTCTAACAATATTTGTAAGCAGATGAAAGAAGTTCCACATACTCAAAAGTTATTTTTCACGTCATGTCATCTAGGTAGTCGCCAGAGCTGGAATATTTCTAGGGCTACAAGTAGAAGATCAATTGGGAGAGGAGGAAGGACAAAAGAAGTTATGGGAGTATTATGCTTAGCTCACTCTAGCCAATGCAAAGACTCATTTTAAAAGAGTTAATGAGGCCTTCATCTTCCCAATAATAATCAAATTGATAGGAGATGCAGGATATCGGATTACCCTGGAGGCCATGGCTATCATTCGAGAGGGGGCATGTTGGTTTATCCAAAACCCATGCTCTACTTACATCAAGGTTAGCGGATTCATAGGAACCCCAATGTCATTGCCCCAATACTGCAATGATAGGATAATTTTGCTAGAGTATGTGAGGTAGCTTGTGGGCTTCCAGTCACTTTTGTCATCAAAACACAAAGAAGGTATCAATTTCTCAATATCTATTGGATACTTTGCATGTTCCAAAATACAAGTAGCGAAATTAGCAGAACAAGAGCTTCAAGATTTGAACTTGAAAGAGTATGATCATGCTAGGGAGTTCTATGATCCCTATGGGAAACTTAAACAAGCTATGCCTAAGGCATATGAGGGGCACGGGCCTAGCTTGGAGGACTTTTGGGCCAACCTTCAAGACAGTTTCAAGGTTAGGGAGAAGAACTATAATAGGTTATAAGTGCCACAAGTAAGAGATTTTGGAATCGAGACTAACCTCCCTAAAGACCTTAGGGATGATGGCGACTTACTTGATCCAGCTTATAGGAAATCAAGGATAGATAAAAGGCCCCTCTCCCCAATAAAATGGTTTGCAAGTGAAGACACCAATATGGAAAAGATCTCCCAAGTAGTCATCAATAGGATCAAGCAATGGTTACGATAGAAGGTAAGACCTAGTGTCTCAAAGGCAAAACAAAAGGAGTCCACTTCAAGGGTACCTCAATCAAGGGACCATAAGGAGTATGCCTAGAAGACAAGGTCAGCCTTGAGGCAAAATACGTCCACCAATCTAGGTGAAGAAGACAAACCTCAAGAAATTACTGAGGACTTACTGAAGAAATTCCAAGAAAAGATGAGGGAGTCTGAATTATTAAAGAAGGTTGTCGACCTGGGAGTGATTGATGGATTGGGAGCAGTACCACTTGCCAACGTTCTCCCACCGAGGATAGCTATAGGGAATATTGAAGGAGAGGGTACCGAAGAACAAGAAGAAAATATAGAAATTACTGAGGAGATACCCACTCACCCACCTTCAACAGATGCCACAAATGCTCCAGGCACTAGTGCCCTTGAACCACCACTAGTCAATATATCCGTAGGGCAGCTCAAAGTGCAAGGCATTAGGTCTACCACTGAAGGAATAAAATTTATAAACATCGAGTCTGATGCAGATCAAGAGGAAGAGGATCTTGAGCAACAATGGATGCTAGAAGGTGAACAAGAAGGGGATGAGGCAGGAGACCTCTTGAATGAAAGACTAGTGCTAACCCCTCAAGATCAAGAGGACCTTCTTAAGGATATAGAAGCCAGGCAAGGGAAAATAGAGGCAGGTGATGAAGAAATGGCATTTAATGAGGAGGTTAGTGGAAAACTAGGAGAGTTACATAAGCAACAAGCTCTCCAAACCAATTTAGCTCATCAAGCTATACCAACTCAAGACCCCGAGCAAATGGAAGTAGAGGTAAGAGGCGGAGCAGAGGAGCACGCAGGGGTTCATGTTATAATTGTGGATATAGTGTCACATCAAGATGACAAGGATGAAGATATACTGCAATGGCTGGAATTTACCTTTGGGAAGAAAAAGAGAAAAGCAGAGCTCCCTAAGGTCACTCTACAACAAGTAATCATCGAGGAGCCACCAAAGGCTAAGAAGCTGAAAACTGTTCATCACCTATCGAAAACTAGTTCCGGTGAAGTGATTGCAGATGTGGTAGTTCCATCTTAGGCTGAGGGACAAGCTTCTCCCAAATACCAAATATCACAGATAAATTTGGGCAAACAAACCAAGTGGGGGGAGCTAGATACTTTGGAGTTAGCCATAAGCATCATCAGAGGACGTGTAGAGAAGGAGCATACTTCCAACATGGAACTCCAAGCACAACTAGGACAATATAAGCAGCTGCTAAACCCATGGACTCATGCAGAACTAATGAATTGCCTTCTACCTCATCACTACCACAAGAAGAAGTAAAAGCATTAATGGAGGTGAGGCGGGTGGCCCCTACAGCCAAGTCATGGGCCCAAGTAAATATGACCAAAATAAGATTATTTTTGCAAGATACTATGGGGATGTATAGTAAGGCGATACAGGTAGGTGGAGCTTTGGCTTCTTGTTCCACACAATGGGAATGAAATTTGAACATTTTCACCAAACAATTCCAAGCTTCGAAGAAGTTATTGCAGCTAGGGGAAGAGACGGTGATAAAGGAGGACCTCTTAGGGGGTGATAGCTATAAAAACCTATAGTCTTATGTATACATCTTGGAGTTGAAGATTGAAATGTTTTAGAAATATATCAAGGATATGACCGAGATTCGGGACCCTCTCCTTAGAGAAATTTTGTCATATGAGAATTTTGTAAAGACCTTTTGACCTTAGATTAGCTGATACAAGAATAATGGATCAGCAACAAGTTTTGAATCGGTGGGCTCAACTCCTAGGACCTGTAGCCTAGTTTGATGTCACCCTTATGGATAGGTACACATATCTGATTACTCAGTGTCAAGAGGTGGAACATATAGTGAAGGAGTTAGAGGAGGGGAGAACACATGTGGATGAATTTTTGAAGAAGTATAAATTTAGAGTTAAGCATGTAGCAGATCCTCTGGTTCAAGCAGTTGCATGTATAGTTGATAATTATAGAGCTTTTATCAAGAAATAAAGGATAAGCACATAATTGTTAAACATGGCAAAGGTTTTTTTTATAAATCCTTAAATCTTGTATTTTTAACTATGACTCCTACTCAAGTTCCAATTTGAGAGAAATTCTGCATGATTACAAAAATGTGGCTCACCTAGCAGGGTTTTCGTAGTGCTCATGCAGTCCCCATTTTGTAGTTGTTAAGTGGAGTGTCAAGGCAAAAACTTGCAAGTTAACTGTGACTCCTAGTTCCAGGTTCTTAATTTAGGGTAGGGTTATTTCCTAGATAGTAGGGTAAAGAACTTCTATAAATTGAGATGTTGGATTCATTTGTAAGGGTCCCAAATTGATGATTTGTGGCCTACTTAGAGATTTTAGAATATTTTGTAGATTGTTAAGAAGTTTGAGTTATTTTTGTTATACATTCATTGAGATTAATATGAGAAGCAACTTGTAGATTACCTAGCCTACATTCATATTCTACCAAATTATTTTGTGTAATCTAGTAACGTCTATTATTTGGAGTTAGCAACGTGGTTTAATCTTTTGGTCTATCACTTTATGAATCATATTGTGCACATCAGTGATGTATGAGAATTATTGTAATAGGCCATATTGTTGATGATTTTATTTCCATAGATTTGCGAAATTGATGATTTTGCAAGTTTTCTAGAGGTCCATTGTTGAATGCTAACTTGGATAATATATGATAATTGCTTGGATTGCAAGGAACTAATTGAGTAGTTCATTAAGTTGTTATTATATTGGTCTTTATTGTTATTCCCTTGTTTCCCTTTATGCTTCGCATTTTATTTCCCAGAGAATCTTAAACCATAAAAATAGAAAAAAAGAAAGGAAGTGCAGTTATCCATAATCAGTGAGATCTAGTCTTACCAGCAGGCCCCTTGACAGGTACAACCATATTAACCGTTGGGCTGCCCATCACCGTCGAGACCCGACTATAGAGACCTTGGAGTAGTGAGTTTTCCCAAACTTGTTTCTTTTCAGGAGAGGTGGTGAGTGTTCACATTGGCCACCTGATTATTGGCGGGTGTGTCAAAAAAATCGTCAACACTACCATTTAATTTATAAGCATTAAACTGCCTTACTGATGCCTTATGGTTTTGGTCTACATTGGCAGTATCGAAACTTTTTCCTTGCTCAAATCCAAGTCCACTGGAATCTCTCTTCAATAACTCATCTAGCTATGTTGAACTAATCTTTCTTTTTTCTTTATACTCACTTGCAATAGTTAGATCATTTCTCAGAATTATCATTTGTCTCTCAAGCTCTTGTTAATTACTCTCGGATTGTACTATCCTTTCTCAACATATCATTTTCAAGAACCAACCTACCACATTCATCAAATATGTTTTTTAGAGATACATTAAGATTTTCTTCCTTTTTATTTCAGTCCTCAATCTCCTTAAACATTCTCATAGTTATATCTTGCATTTCATTTTTCATAACCATGTCCTCTTGACTCAGCTTCTGACATTGTTCCTTAAGTGCATGTTTCTCTTCATCATCTTTTTTTTGCAAAAGTTCCTTCCTCCTAGCTTGAATAGATAACAACCTCTCCTATAGGACAAGAATGAATTCCTTAGCAGAATTCAATTCATCTTGTAGCTTTAAGCTCTTCATCATTTCAACATCATAATATTCAAGTGCCATCTCAAGTTTCTTTTCCAAACTCATATCCATGAATTCTGGATTCAAGATCTTCCTGAAGTTGTTAAACTTTCTTTGAGGCATAAGGTTCTGATACCAATTATTGGAATCCAAGAACACTGAGAGGGGGGGTGAATCAGTGTTCTACCAGAATGATCAATTTTAACCTTATTAAAACATGCATACACCAACCGATATACCAATACATATATAATTGAAAGAAGTAAAGAAGCCAATAAGCCATTCACATAAATGAATACCATAACACACAAAATTATATGTGGAAAACCTCAAAGAGGAAAAACCTCGGTGGGATTTGTGACCCACAATATCAATCCACTGGCCATATTAAGAGATATTACAAAATATAGGGGCATGCACTTGCAGGAAGGCTTACAACCTAGAGCACACTGCTCAATCATAAAAGGATCCTCACCGACTACATATAAAGCTAGACTACAATCTATAGAAATGAATGAACTACTAAGATAGCATCTTCTATGCCTAAATACAGTTCCGGTTAAGGTCTGTCTATTTCTATTTGAAACCCTAAACCCTTATCAAAATAACCCTTACATAAATATCCTCACATACATAATCTCTCTTAGATATTTTGCATCTCCTTCATTATTTCCTTCCCAATTACATCATCGCATCATATATCAAAATTATCTAATTCAACTGACCTATATACCATATACAATTTATCATGCCTTATGTTGGCTTACAAAGATAATTACAATGTCAGTATACATGTCGACTAGATAACATAAATACATGAATATAAAAAAAATTTGCCGATGCCGGATCCAAAAGATGTTAGCCTCCAATACCGATAACCTAATTCTAAACCATGTTGTCCTGCATTGTCGGTAACCAAAGAAATCCTTTCATCCTATTGGTGCCGGTGTTGGTGAAGTGTCTGTGAAGTGCCTGTCAGTACACAACCAAACCAAAATATGAAATCGGAACAAGATACCATGTTGCCATCAATGACAACATAGTGAAACCAATCAATTGAGTGTCAACTACCAATAATCTCCCCCTTTGGCATTGATGGCAACACTCATGTGAAAAATGATCATGGTTTCATCTGTTAGTTTCATCCTGAACCTTCTCCCACTGAGCTGAATATCTGTCAATACAAAATACTCCATATCTTCATATCTCCATGTCTCCCCCTAATGTATATAAATCCCTTTTTATTTTTCACATCTATATCACTGGCCCTTTGACACCAATGCCATCAAAATTCCAAAACCGAGATGAAGAATGAAAACACTAAACAATGAATATCCCAAAAATATCTTATCAGAGCTTAACATATTTTAAAATATCTTGATATGCCTTCTCCAATAGCTCAAGATAAGTATCCCAACCAGATTTGAAAGTGTCATAAATAGATAGAATTCCATTTAGCATATGGGAAAATGACTCTTTCTCATTTAACTTTGTTGATGTGGGCTTAGCAACAATATCTATAAACTCCTTCGTATGTACACTAAGTGAATCCAACTAAGGACTCACCAAAACTCTAAAACTTCTGGCTCTTCTTATGATTTTGTGTTTTCCTTTCTCAAGAATACAAATTTGGGCTTCCAAAACCAAAATCTTATCATCAATAGATGTAGTCAATGAATTGGCTATACCTGTAATTTTCTCCTGAGCTTCCTTAATCTTCTTATCCACATTAACTGTAAGTATATATGTGTTACAACATACTCTGTAAATATTTGTACACTGCTTTAAAGAATTGTCTATCAATTTCATCTTTTCATTAATCTTCTTCCTCTCAGACTCAATTACTTGATCAAATGTAGCTCTTTTTTCCTGTGTGAACCTCTCTAGTGCTTGTTAGTTTGATATCTACTGCAAGGATTGAAAATACTTTGAAATATATTCAGTGACTATCTTAAGCTTGTCAGATGGGCTCGTTTCTCCGTCAATCTTGTACTTTGAGCGTAGTCTATGCAAAATAGTGATAGACAGATAAATAATCCCTTTATCCATAGATACCTCCTTCATCAATTTATGTGCAACCATCATCATGAGTTTAGTAGAGCTCATCTCAGTTATGTTTTTCTTTTCAACCTACGAGGTGTCAATTGACAACAATTATGGACTCACTACCAGTTCCCTTTCGGATTCCCCTCTCTTCTCCTCTGATTATTTAACCTTTATAGCTTCCTCACTTGCACCGGTGGCTTTGCCACTTGGTGTAGTCTCAAAAACTGTCGGTTCCTCCCTAGGAACTGCAACCTCATCCTATAAATCTATATCCGGAGGACTGTTGTCCTCAACATTAGTATCCTGTACATTATCAACCTTTTCACTCTTTGTATTTTCTGATATCTCAACATTTGTTTGTACTTTTTTATCTATCAGGGGCTTAATTTCCACTATCTTAATGTTTTTCAAAATTGAGGGTGAAGTACCCATAATACCCTTTCCTTTTCCTTCAATTGTGTTGTCTGCAGTATCTAACTTAGTTTCTAGAGAAGTATAAAAGCCACAATTTTTTTCAAAGAACTTAACCCATGCCTTGTTTATCTCCTTGATTATCTCATTTACTCTTCTTAACATAAGACTAGTTATTCTATATTTGTTGTTAAAGATTTTTCTATCTGCAACCTCAAGTATCCTATCCATCTCCTCTGGATCAATAGAAACACAAACAGATAACAACTCTTGTATCTTAATATGCTTTTCCTCTTGCATTGTGGATATTCTCCTAGCATCTAACATGTCATACAATTCTGTCGGTATTTGGTTTTCAATTTCTATCAAGGATTTCTTATAAATATCCAAATATAACAATATTGCTTCCTCTATTTCTCTTTGTTCATCATCCTCTAAATGTTCATAATAAAACTGTATATTCTTTAACATACCATCCTTAGTAATCTCATTAACTAACTCTGCACAAGTTTTTGGTAGAATGATAGTTACATTACCAAATTCAATTTCTAGATCAAAGTCATCCTTCTTCCTTCTCCCAGTACCGGATGGGGCTGAAGGTGTTTCTTTTGGTGCTTTCTTCTGTGCTGGTAACTTGAATGTAACTTTCCTAACCAGTTGCTTTTTAGCCTCTACCTTAATTTCTTCTATTTTCTTCCTTATAACCATTTTTAATGCCAATGGTGTGTCATCCTTAGATGTAGACTCAGTTGTAATATACTCAATGAATACTTTAGGTTCTTTTCTCTTCCTGCCTTTCTTTGAGACAACATCAATCAATGCTTTGATGTCTTGTGCAACCTTTTCCACAAACTTACTTGCCTTACCTTCCTGTTTCTCTCTCTTTTTCTGGTTGAACTCAGTTTCAACCTCTTGTGTCTTCTATTTAGATATACCATTGGGCTTTTCAGCTTCATCAATAGGTGCATCAATCAACATTTTTGCATAAGAACCTAAAATTTGTGTATCCACTTCATATCCCATTTCCTCAATCCAGATCTTTCAGTGTTTGACCGCTTCCATAAGTGTTTCATCTTTCTTTACCATGAAGCATATGTCAGTTGAGTATTTCTCAACAATATGCATAGGTATCCTTTCTCTATATTTCAAAGACATCTAGAATGCCTTAAAATAATCCCATACTTTGTCATCTCTTTGGCTGTCCAATGTAGCAATTGACTATTTCAGTTGCCTCCCTACCAAGATATCAAATGCCCATTATCTCTTCCCAAAACTGAGAGTCTCATTCATGAAAAATAGCATTAAACAGACAATTAGGCTACCATAATAGAAAGTCTCTTTTCTCCTTTAGTCTTTCCTAAGTTTATCAATAGTTCATCCAACATCCAACCACATAGATCCAATTTCTCATTTTCTCTCATCATCTTATAAGCTGCAAAAATGCAGGAGCTAGAAACAAAATTCTGTCAATTTGATTGTGTTACCTTGTAATAGATGACCATGTTACCGAATTTGATGTTTGTGTCGGTGATTGTACTTATTCTCATAGATCGCCTGTCCAAAGTTGCAATGGTAATCTTGTTGACATGATCATTATAAACCTTCTTATCGAGATGTTGTCCAGCCTATGGTAAACTGGTGATTGCCATGATGGCCTCCTTTGTAATCTTATATGGTCTATCTAACCAGATAAACTCTCCATCACTCTGCTCAAAACATATCTAACTATTTCAACTTTGAATTCTAGAATATTCAGAATGTTTGTAAACCCTAAATCCTCAATGTGCTTGTATTCAGGTTTAATCTTTCGAGAATCTCCCCTTAGCTCATTCATGTACATGCTCTTGATATCAGTTGTTCCCAAATCCTTAATGTGATAGTGGATGTAATATCTTATATCTTCGACATATAAAACTCCTTACGGGACATGGGAAAAAGTGCCAACCGAATCTTCAGGGTAGCCACATGCGGATATAGCTTGAAAATCAGCCTGGGATGGTCCTTAACCTCAACTATAGTTGTATTTGCAACAAAGATAGGTACATATGATGATCCCTCTTCCATGATTAAAGATAAATACATGTGAATTGCTTATGGTGAAAAACCCTAAAGTCTTATTCAAATTGTTGGTGAAATCGCTCAAGAAGATATCTAATCGCACTGAATTGCCCTTAATCACTCTGAATCACTCTAAATGCAAGGTGATAAAAAATGATGTAGATTCAACCTTTTATCCTCCAAGAAAAACCCTAATCAATCATTGACATCAATGACTTCCACTAAAAGATACCGGGTCTCAAACAAAACACATCCATGCCGAATAAGCATCTCCAATATCTGGAACATCTTCCAGAACCTCTTCCCGGGGCATATGCAACATCTTCATGAATTATTTCCTACCCCTAAGCAATCTGCCTCATTTACTGGATGAACTACCTATCGGTGTAGAAGTAACCTCCTCTATTGGATAAGTAACTGGTGCATTCCCATCTACAGATTGATCTTTAGTCTTCCTGACCCATCTCTGGGTATGATCTTGTCAGATTTCATTAACCTTTTATTTCCCTTTCTCATTTTATCCTACATTACCAATCGTTGGATTTCCGCTTCTACAAAATTTAGCAATATGTCCAACCTCATTACATGCATAACATTTAACATTGTTCTTTTGAATTGCTTTCCTAAAACTGGTATAATTGTTTGACTTGCACTGATTAGCCATATGTCCAAATTTAACACATGCATAACACTTTACATTCATTTTGAAATCTTTTGTCTTATGACCATACTTAATGCATTTAGAACATTGACTGGGAGCAGAATCAGGGTTTTGATTTTCTCTATTTCTATATTGCCTAGCCATGTGACCAAATTTATTGCAAACAAAACATATACCATTAAATTTATAAGCATTAAACTTCCTTACCGGTGCCTTATGGTTTTTATCTACATTAGTAGTACTAGAACTCTGTCCTTGCTCAAATCCATGTCCACTGGAATCTCCATTCTGCCTTTGTCTCTTCAATAACTCATCTAACTATGCTGAACTAATCTTGAATTTTTCTTTATACTCACTTGCAATAGTCAGATCATTTATCAGAATTATCATGTCTCTCAAGCTCTTGTTCATTACTCTGGGATTGTACTAAATCAGTTCTCAACATATCATTTTCATGAACCAACCTACCACATTCTTCAAATTTGTTCCTTAGAGATACATCAAGATTTTCTTCCTTTTTCTTCCGGTCCTCAATCTCCTTAGACATTCTCATAGTTATAACTTGCATTTCATTTTTCATAACCATGTTCTCCTAACTCAGCTTCTGACACTCTTCCTTAAGTGCATCCTTATCTTCATCATCCTGATTTTGCAAAAGTTCCTTCCTCCTAGCTTGAACAAATGAACACCACTCTTGTAGGACAAGAATGAATTCCTTAGCATAATTCAATTCATCTTGTAGCTTGAAGTTCTTCATCCTTTTAGCATCATAATCTTCAAGTTCCATCTCAAGTTGTTTTTCCAAACCCATATTCATGGATTCCAGATTCAAGATCTTCCTCAAGCTATTAAAATTCCTTAGAGGAATAAGGCTCTGATACCAATTGTTGGAATCCAAGAACATTGAGAGGGGAGGTGAATCAGTGTTCTACCAGAATGATCAGTTTTAATCGTATTAAAATATTCATACACCACTCAGTATATTGGTACATATATAATTGAAAGAAGTAAAGCAATCAATAAGCCAATCACATAAATTAATACCATAACACACAAATTTATAAATGGAAAACCTCAAAGAGGAAAAACCACGGTGGGATTTGGGACCCTAAATATCAATCCACTAGCCATATGAAGAGATATTACAAAATATAGGGGCCTGCACTTGCAGAAAGGCTTATAGCCTAGAGCACATTGCTCAATCACAAAAGGAGCCTCACTGACTACATATAATCTAGTCTACAATCCAGAGAAATGAATGAACTACTAAGATAGCATCTTCTATGCCTTAATACAGTTTTGATTAAGCTCTGTCTATTTCGGTCTGAAACCCTAAACCCTTACCGGAATAACCCTTACATAAATATTTCCTTCCCAATTACATCATCGCATCATATATCAAAATGATCTAATCCAACTGACCTATATACCCTATACAATTTATCATGCCTTATGTCAATTTACAAAGATAATAACAATGTCAATATACATGTCAGCTAGATAACATAAATACATGAATATCAAAAACAATTGCCGATGTTGGATCCAAAAGATGTCATCCTCCAATACCGATAACCTGATTCTAAACCATGTCAGCCTGCATTACTGATAACCAAAGAAATCCTTTCATCCTATCGATGTCGGTGTCGATGTCGGTGTAGTGTTTGTGAAGTGCCTACTGGTACACAATTGAACCAAAACATGAAGCCAGAACAAGATACTATGTTGCCATCACTAACAACATAGTGAAACTAACCAATTGTGTCAATTGCCAACATCATTCACCAATGCAATTGTTTTGTTAATACCAAAATGTCCAGCTAAATGTCCATTATATTTCTCTTTTATCAGGTTCTCTCTCATGTAACTCTTAGGTATGCACAATTGAACTCCCTTGAATAACATCTCATCCTGAATGAAATAATCCAACCATTTGCTCCTATCAACCTTAACCAGTTCTCTAAATGCTTTCCAAGGTTCTGCAAAATTTGGGTCTTCATCATACAAGGTCTTCAAATCTTCAAAACCTAATACTATCACTCTCATCTCTGTCAACAAATTCCTTCTCCTACTCAATGCATCAACAACTTTGTTAGATTTCCCACTTCTATTCTTCAACACAAAGGTGTAACTCTACAAGAATTATACCCATCTCATATGTCTTTGATTCAACTTACTCTGACTGTTCAAATACTGCAAAGCTTGATGATCTGTATACAACACAAACTCCTAAGGAAATAAGTAGTGTCTCCATTTCTTCAAGGCTTGAATTATGGTAACAAATTCCCGATTATACATTGAATATCTCTTCTGGGCATCATTAAATTTCTCATTGAAATAGGCTACTGCTCTCCCTTGTTAACTCAAAACTGCTCCTATTTCTATTCCACTTGCATCACAATCCACTTGAAATACCTTATTGAAATCCGGTAAAGCTAACATAGGTTGCTCAGTCACTTTTTGCTTCAACAATTCAAAAATTTTGTTTTCTCTAGTGGTCCACTCGAATTCTTTCTGATCTCCTCTCATGGTGTCAGTCATAGGGTTACAAACTAGACTAAAATTTTAGATAAACTTCTAGTAAAAACTAGCCAACCTATGAAATGATCTTACCTCCCCAATGCTTTCTGGTGCAGGCCACTCAAGAATGGCTTTCACTTTCTTAGGGTCCATCTTCAAACCATCCTTAGATATCATAAATCCTAAATAGACTAACTCATCCTTCATGAAAGTACACTTCTTGATATTGATCAGCAACTTTTCTTCTCTCAACCTTTGCAACACTGGTCTTAACTGCAACAAATGATCCTCTCTTGTTTTAATGTCATCCAAATACATAATAATAATAAACTTACCCAATAGTTTCTTTAATACCTCATTCATCAACCTCATGAAAGTACTCGGTGCATTAATCAATCCAAAAGGCATCACCAACCGTTCATATAGTCCTTCATTTTTCTTAAATGTTTTCTTCCACTCATCACCTTCTCTGATCTTGATCTGATGATATCCACTCTTCAAATCTATCTGTGTAAAGTATTTTTCTGCACTCTAAACAGTCCATTATGTCATCCATCCTAGACAAAGGAAATCGGTATTTCACTATGATCTTGTTTATTGGTATTGAATTGGTACACATCCTCCATTCTCCATTCTTCTTAGGTGCTAATATTATTGGAACTACACAAGGGCTCAAACTCTCCCTAATCAAACCATTCTTCAACAAACTCTGCACTTGTCTATTCAGTTCTTCATTCACTATTGGTGTCAACTGGTGTGCATCTTTGTTAGGCAAACTACCTCTAGGAACCAAGTCCATGCAATGACTAATACTTCTAATAGGTGGCAATCCATCAGGTACATTATCTAAAATGATGTCCTCATATTATGTCAGCAAATCTCTTATCTCTTCTGGGTGCTCTCTTTTTGGTTCCAGTCTCTTAGTCTTCTTAATTAGGAATTAAGGCAAAACACACATTCTCATGTCTCAGTCAATCCATGATTTTCCTTCCATCTACTAAATAGATTCTGCATTTATATAGACTTCATTCTTCAAAGGTTCCTCCAAAGGTGACAATGTTTGGTTCATCCCATTGGCCATAATAGTGTATGTATTCTTCCTTGCATCATGTATTGCCTATCTATCAAACTGCCAAGGTCTACCCAACAAAAGATGACAAATATCCGTAGGCATAACATCACCCAAAACTTCATCATGATAATGCTCAATTTTCAATTTCACCAAGAACTGTTCACTTACTAACAACTAATGTTCATTATGAATCCATGCTATCTGATAAGGCTTAGGGTGTTTCAACCTCTCCAATTTCAACTTATTCACCATCTCTTCTGAAACAAGATTATCTAGACTACCACTATCAATAACAACTTTACAACACTTATCATATACCTTACATCTAGTTTTGAGTAGATTCTTCCACTACAAGAGTTCTTCATCTCCTCTAGTATGACACAAAGCTCTCCTCACCATTAATAGTTCTCCATCTTCCAGTTTATTGTCTAATCCGGTGGGGTTTTATTCCATTGCTACTACTCTTCTGGTAGCCTATGTCTTCTTACATTAGAATGCACAGTGTTCTTCTCCTCCACACTTCAAGTAGGTTCCTCTGAATGTCCTCTTGTCTTGTCTTCCAAAGTTCTCATTCTGGTAACCATTCGGTTCTCTCCTCCGATATAAATTAATATCATCCTTCTGGTATGAATTACCTTCTTTACTCACTTCCTTGTCCTTGTTCTAATCTATACAGGTTCCTCTTCCTCAAGTATATCCTCTTCCCCCTTGAAATCTCCGTTTGGTAAACCTTCCACCTATACTTCTCTGCCTAAGTTCATGTCTTTTGTTCAATTTATCTTCAGCCTTTAGTGCATACTATTAAGCATCTTCAACACTCTCCAATTTGATCATACTGAGTTCATCTTGTATAGACATCCACAATCTGTTCAAATATCTTGCAATTTGTTTAATTTCATCATCAACATGTCTAGATTTGATGTTCAACTTGTAAAATGCTTCGGTGTACTCCTTCACACTACATTCCTTCTGTCTCAGATTCTGCAACTTCCAGAACAAATACACTTGATAATTTGTTGGCACAAACTTTGATTTCAACTTAGCAATCATCTGATCCCATGTCTTAATCTTTTCTTTACCTCTTCTTTGTCTATCAACTTGCAAATGTTCTCACCAAAGAGATGCATGACGTTTCAACTCGGTACAGGCATATTTCACCTTCCTCTCTTCTACAATGTTTTCAAAATCAAAATACTTCTCCATCTCTAAGATCCAATCCATCAATTAATTTGAATCTAACTTCCCATCATATTTCGGTGGAGTAAAATGAGGTCTAGTGTTCGCGCTACTCAAAACCCTTAAAAACCTTTCTTTATCTGGATCCACTGCTAGTAGGTTCACTTTTTCTATAGGGGCTTCTTCTCCTTCATCTTCACTTAAATCTTCAATATGTCAACCTCTTCTCTGGGATGTCTCCATGGATTCTAATCGGGTTGGTATTCCTTGCAACATCTCCATCACAACATGGTCTGCATTCCCACGCACTCCGCCATTCCTAGTTCCTCTTCGCACCATCTATTCATGCTAGTCCTCTACAATTTCAGGTTGGATCTGCAATCCGCCACCCTACAACAAAGATTTAGGACACACAACCTCTGAAATGAAACTTCGCTCTAATACCACTTGAAGTAGTCACCGGTGAGGAGGGACCTCAAAGAGATAAGTTTGGACTGGTCAGCAAGAGTAAACACAATGAAAACACATAGATATGATGGAAGCAATGCAAAACATATAGTTTAATTGAATGAAATTTGATAGCATCCAATTGATAACAACTAGGTTACAACATACCAACACATAGGCCTAGTAGAATAGGTCACAACTGGGATCTTGAATCGAAAGATCTATCTTCTAGGCATAGTCTATCTATCTAATACTCTGATTAATTCTCATTGATTACATTTTAAAGCATGATTACAAATATATATATTGATCCAAAGGATACAGTAGGCCCAAAACAGGTCAAAACCCAAAGAACAAGACCTAACGTACAAAATAAACAAGGTCAACCTCTACCAAGAGATTCCTCCAAAAAATCCAAAGGATGAAACGTAGATCATAGGAGAAGGTCGGCCACATGCCAAGGAACATTGTAATCAATGCCTAAGGCTCTGCAAGCTTCAGAATGGGTTCTGGAAGATCATCAGAATAAATCTGAGGCAACCGATAACAAAGGAACAATCGGTAACAAGAAATTGTCATAGAAACTAGAAGGGATATCTTGCTAGTAAGTGATACAAATGTGATGCAGTCTGAAAGAAAGAAATATGATCAAGTCTTCAAGTAGAATCCAACTCCATAGGATCCGGTGAGCCAAAATTGGGACACACGGAAAGGAAAACTGAAACTACAAATAGAAAGCAAAACAGAAAGGAAATTTTTTTTGGTTGATGCAAGATTGTTGTGAACCAGTGATGCTCCTGCATCAGATATAGTGTTGAAATCAATAACAACACTTAACCAAATCTAGCATATTGCCAACACGAATAATGTATTAATCTTTCAGAGGTAGAGAGAAGTGTGAGAAGAAGTTGTTATGTACTTAACTGGAACTATAACCAGCCATTAGGAGATGTTATTTTCTCAGTTCATGATCTTATGGATGTGATCCGAACCTGCTTATAAGATGGTAAGTCTTGTTGGCATTTGCATGAAGATTGCATTATTGATATGTTATGTTGTCATTGATGTCAATTAAACTGGTAATGATATTTTTGATATTGTTGTAATATTGTTACTATAACCAGTAGGAATAATTTGTGGAGTGAACCGGTAACCGATATAAACCTTATCTATTATTATAACCAGTAAACCCTACCTATTATTTTTTATAAACCCTAACCGATTAAGTTTGGTGAATTGGCTATATTGGTTTATGATCTCATGATTAGAGGTAATCATTATGACATGTATGATTATTGTATGAAGACAATTCCAAGAGATTTTGGTGAGTTGTTGTAATGGTTTTTGTCTAGGGATTGAGAAAATGTATTGCATATAATGAAAAGCATGTGATGAGTTACTAAGTTCGACGAAGCGATGATCAAGGAGAGATTAAGGTTTTCTTGATTGATGTGTAGAGATTTCTATGTAATCCAATGGTAATACTTGAACCAATTTGTTTGTAATCTCTATGAGAATTAAGTTTTTGTTGTGTTACCGACCTGATTGATTTGTTTATAAGGTTGATGAAGTTGTTTAGTTTAATGAGTTGGCAAAGAGATAGACATAGTTCAATTGAGTGTGTGGTTACCAAACTAGATGTATCTACAGTTTGAATAAAGGAAGATAAGGAGCATGAAATGGATCTGATCAAGCAAGTGTGGTGCTATTCAGACAGATAAAAAACTCATGTTGTTTTCTAACAATTATAGCAAAATTGAAATCCCCTAACCAAGTAAGCTCTAACAAGCTTAGTGTTATTCAAATTCTCTAACAAGGTGGTCTATTAGATTTTATTTTCAAATCCTCTACCAAGGTTACTCCTTACAGGGTATTGCTTCTAACAAGACATTTGTAGTTAATCCCTTAACCGGGTGATTCTTAACAGGATTAGTTCTTAACAGGACTTTTTGTAAAGCTTTAACAGACTAGGCTCCTAACAGGGCAAACTTTAGAAGAGTTCATATAGTTATCTTGTGAGTCTCATCTCACCATGGTTTTTACCTATTTTGGTTTCCACGTCAAAAATATTTGTGTCAAGTGGTGAATGTTTTTATGGTTGATTTACTTAACTACTTAACTATTTTGATAAGTCATGATAACTGAAAGCATTGAGATATGAAGAAGTTGTTTACTGTTAATTTGTTGAAACAGTCAACCGGTTTATCCTATGAGTTTTTATCTTGACAGATTTATTATTCTAAGTTTACATTGAGAGATTGTTTTTTGAGATTGGTGAAGGTTGTATCAGTTTTTCTATCTACTCATTCACCCCCCCTCTCAGTAGTTGACTGAATACTTATTCTTTCATCAGACCATGAATTGGTATTAGAGCATTTAGGTCCTCTAAGGTCTAAGCGTAACAACTTTAGGTAAAGATATAGAGATCATGATGAAGAAGTAAGGTCTGAAGTTTAATAGAGAAAACTACACAATATGGAGTGACAGAATGAAAATTTATATCAAGATTTTGGGAAGCCAGTATTGGGAACATGTCGATACTAAGTATGTTGCACCTACTGGGATGTTGACTAATAATCAAAAGAAAGAGCAAAAAGAAAATCATCAAGCATTGGAGGCTATTATCAGTTCTTTGTCTGATCCAGAGTATGTAGATGTTCATGGTCTTGAAACTGCATATGAGGTATGGAAAAAACTTCAAGAGATTTATAGCAGTGATGAACATGTTAAGATTGCTAAAGAAGAGACTCTAAGAGGAAAGTTTGATGACATGCGGATGGATGAAGGTGAGAATATCCATCAGTATGGTCAAAGGATAAAAGAGATAGTCGGTAAAAGTAAGAGTGCAGGAGGCAAAGTGGAAGATTCCACAATGATTAGTAAGGTACTGAGAACCCTGCTATTGGTCTATGCTACCCGAGTTGCAGCTATTCAGAAGCTGAAGTCCATTGACAAAAATAAGGTAACTCTTGACTCCATAATTTGCAAGCTTACTGCTTTTGAATTAAATTGTTATGATAGTAGTGTACAGAAATTTGAGTTTGCATTTAGAGCTTTTGTTTCTAACCCATCTACGAGGAAAAGTAGAGATGATAGACACAGTTATTAATACAGATCCAGCAGAGAAGCTTATGATGAAGACAATTTAGTTGAGCTTGAAGAATTGTTGGCCAAATGGTTGCCTAGAGGTACAGGTAAATATAGAGGCAAATTACCTTTGAAATGTTTAACATGAAACAAGATTGGACACATTCCTACTAACTGTCCTAATGGTGATAATGAGCGCAAACAAGAGAAATTCAATAAGTACAAGGGTAAAGGCAAAAGAGATTGTCTTATTATTGTTGATGGTGGTATCACTGATGAGGAATCTGATGGTGATGCTAATGAAGACATTGTGTTTGTAGCCATTAAACAAGAGATGCCATACCAGAAGGCATTAGTGTCTAGGATGGATAACTCTGATGATTGAATCATTGATAGTGGTTGTGTTGTTCACCAAAAGTGATAACCCAAGTATACCTACAAATCTATCTATGAGATGGCCAATCTCAATCAATGAAACACCTCAGGGCTTGGACAACATGACAAGGATATCAATCATTCTACTCTCCAGGCTCTACAAAACCTAGGCGGGTATACCTTTGATGCATTTAATCAGACCTATTACACACAAGACTGCATCAATCAAAAGCAGATGGATCTCAAAAGGTTCAAAAACTAAGAGATAACTGCAAATGGGCTAGATCCACACTTGCAACTCAAAATTTTGAATCATGAGATGGAGGGACACTTCCACATAACATAAAATATAAAAAGATATTCTGATTTTGGATTTTTAAATGGTGTTTTGACAACCTTTAAATATTACAAGAGACCAGTGCCTTATCCAGGCCACAGAGTCATGCATAAAACTAGAAGAGAAATCTCAGATGCAAGTTCTTTTCAACATTAAATTTTCATGTATCAATGCCTTACATTAATACAATCCTCTGCTCTGTCACAAATCCATACTTATATGTAGATATCCAATATGCATTCAAAATCATTAATGCTGGGTTTTAGGATTTAAATCCTTCCTTGAAGAGTACCCAAAAGACAACATTACACTCTTAGAGGAATCTAAAAGAGACAACTCAAATTATCCTTGATAATATGAAATTATATGAATCTGAGTACATTTTGGAGACAATTTCATGGAAACTCACACATGCCTTGCATATGTGTGAACCTGCAAACTGAAACTAAACCTATAGTAAAGACAACACTGAAAACATAAACGAACACACTATCATTTGCATTGATAAAAGGATGCCATCACTGGAACCTGCAATTTTGGATTTCTCCCTTGGAGCAAATCTCTCAAAAACTGGAACCCCTACAATTGAGAAGAATTGCGAATAAGAAGGAGAGGGAAGAGAATCAAATCTACAACTGAAAATTACCAAGTGTCTCCCCTCTAACTGAATTTTTTTCCCGTGGATACTGCTTCCAAAATATCCCACATTGGTCAAAATTAACCTCATAATCGGATTCCTCACTCCGAGAGCTTTCCGAAAACATATAACACTTTATATTTTGGCCAAAATTTAGACCCTGGGCGAATTAATTCCCCAATTTGCTCAATCATTTAAATTTTTCGAAATTTAATATAGTTTAGACTATATCATTTACTCATTTTAATTTTGATTTTTGCCTCTGATATGCTCTGACGCTTTGCCACATGGAGGCCTCCGATTGGTCAATGGGGTTGATCGGACACCACCTGGGATGACACCTCATTACCACCACATGTTCGCTTGCTCATCCGTCACTTGGCTGCCATGTGTACACCACCTCAGCGCCACGTCATTGCCACTGGACTGCCACAAGTGTGCCAACTGTGTGCCATGTCACTGCCACCTCACCGGGACCCGCCTGCTAGACATCTGACTGTACTCGCCACCTGGATTTTGCAACTTCGCAGGGTGTAACTCGCGTGCATCTTCCTTTCGCGAAATAGCGCGCATCGTTGATCCATCTCGAACTTGCTCACTCATTAAGCTGACCTTCCTCTGCAAAATTTTGCCTGTTTGCCTCGGGAAGCGTGTCTATGTGGGGTCCACCCGATTGTCGCTCAGTCATCTCCTCTGTCGCCTCAGGAAGCATGCTCGCGCATGGGCCCACCTTGGGTGCCATCAAGCACCATCCGTCAAAAGCCTTTATGGCTTAGACATATTACTTGGGTAAGGCCTTGGTTATAAATATTAAAATTTTCCCTCCCACCACCAATGTGGGATAATATCGTTTTGCCTGGTAATGAACTTTGAAGCAATTTCTGGGACTTTCATGGCTGCCAGTGCATTTTATTGGAGATTTTAAGGAAGTTTTCAACACCACAGAGAGGGAGGACTGCCCTTCATTTGCTAATCTTCTGCACTCTTTAAACTCCAATGCCATACATGCCAATTGCATTTGGTTCTCAATGCTGCCTCTCCATAACTCCACATAAGGGAATACTATTACATTTGGCATTATTCCATGTTTCAATGGCCTTTATCACCAATCACGTGAGAGGGGACTTGCTGTTTTATTCATGTTGAAGGAGAGAAGACACCACGTGATCATTTGGAACTGCAGGCTGCTATACACCATCACATTGCATTTGCCCTTTCACTGACCAGAGACTTTCACGTGGGGAAGGAGGTTTTACACCTAGCAAACTGCATTGTTTTCTTAAAAAAAAACTCAATCCTCTCACATGGCACGCAAGAGGAGAACAACATTTTGACTTGCAATGCCTCTACTTTGAAACTTCAATGTTGCCTGACCATCACGTGGGGTGAGGGGGAATCGCAACAGTTACAATTTGTTGTTGGTTTTCAACTCCATCAGCACTGATTTCCTCCTCTCATCTTGCATTAATTTGGAGTTTTTCTTTTTGAATGCTGAATGTTATATGACTTCTGATATCATCCCCTTCCATCATGTTACCTACCATCATTGCAATTGCATAAAAAGAATTCATACTGCTGCTCCTCCACCATTCTTGCAAAGGAGAGGATTAGCTCCACACTTTACATACCATGCATAGGGAAGATGCCAGGAAAAGTCACGGCATTGGCAACACACTTGCCAAATGCATTGCTGAAGAATTGTATTTGCAAACTATTTTTAAATCCTTTTAATTTGCTATAGCAGGGGAAGACATTGGCAAAGTTGTGGAATTTGGCTCTTGCCAGCCATTGCATAAGTTTTAAAAAAAAAAAAAAAAACTCGGAACCTCTGATATGCTACTGTTGAACATTCAACATTGAATAAGCCAATATCATTAATCACTTCCTCAATTATGTCTAGGGGTTGAAATTCCATAAAATGAAAACATTCTGTCACACAATTAATGCGCGGGCATGAGCCAGGTCGGGCCCCAAAGTGGGTCCGACTAAATTTTTTTTTCGATTTCACGCAACTAACCTCTGGAAATGATAGGCATCGTTTTCAGATCATAAAATTGCATTTTTCAACTTTCAGGCAATTATGCCACAATTTTCGCATTTAATCGTGAAGATGTAATTTTCAAACCTATCAAAACACCTTTTTGGAGCTTGCCATCTGACAGGCGTGTACTCTGATATACAAGCATGACTTCTACCAAATGGTTTCTCAAGACGAGTCCCGAGCAAAGAGATATTAATTTTTGAAAATGCTCAACTGGCTTTGTCGACACTGCGGACCTGATGAAGTCAATATCCTGGCAACACATGATGCCTTTCTCAAAAATATCAAACGACCTCCGTAGGCCCTCAAATTTGAAACATAGGTACCTTAAAGTACATATTAAATCTTTGAATTCTCAGTTTGATCACCAGACTGACAGGATGCAAATGGCACGCTCACCAAAACGGCTACATTAACTGATATAACACTGGAGTGTGGATAACTGAATTTGATGGTAAAATGAGCTCTTTTGAAAACCGATCAAATGGATTGATAAAGGCTTGAAATTTGAAACGTAGCTCATCATTTATACCAACATTATCCTGGAAAAAACATTATGGCATGATGCTTACTAAGGCAACTTTTACGCTTATGCGAAACAGGGCTCCGACTAGCTGTCGAAACAGGGACTTGCCAAAACATACAAACTGTAAATGGATTTGGCTTCAAAAACTGAGCAAATGGATTCGTTAAGACTTGAAAATTTGTGAGCTCACTCACATTTATGTATAGAATTGAATCCACTTTGAAATTTTTCATGATGATCAACAGGACAAAAGATGTAATCTATCAAAGTAGACTACTCAATAAAATCTGCATTTGTGCCTAAAATGCACTTTCAGCTCACCCCTCGAAATGGATACCTGGTAAACTTCTCCAAACTAAATTCTGAAAGTTGCACATCACTAAATAGGCCAAATGAAAGGTGTAGGACATAAATCCCAAGCCTTACCCTCTGAAAATCAACTGGCTCCATTTTACCCCCTTGCTAATTAGGCCATTCAAACTAACTTATTTTAATCAGTCCCAATAGCGGCTCTGACTGGGGATGGTTGATTGCGAGATCAACACAAGAATCCAAATATCTTTGGTTAAGCAGACCACCCAAAAATGGATCATTCTTCTCTTCTCATTTCATTTCAAAAAATAGGGCTTCCTTATTCTACCCAAGCAGCAAGGCACTTTATTGAAAACCACACAACTGAAGCAAAGCGACTGTACAAGATACAAACATACTGACAACTGACCATAAGATGCTCAATCAATCTTAGCATTTACCTCTGTCAAAAATCTGATTCTCATCACCTGATGTTATGATCCAAACAAAGGCACCTTTCAATAATAACTGAGCATAACTTTTATAATCCGCCTCTTTTGTCCCATTACTGAAACAACTAGTGTGCTTACCTCTTGTTTGATTCTAAACTTTGTAACCACACACTACTTCAACACAAGTAAAAACATGAGACAATTCACCATAAAGGCTTTCCCACAAGCCGCCATACACTTCACTATCCCAATCAATTCTACCATTTGCAAGGACATCATCATGCTGAACTTGAAAAATAAAACACTCATCCTCAACATTGCAATTCCTATTAGCACGTGTCTTATTACCATTTAAATTAATAGAACGAGGGACACTACTAACCAGCTGATGCAAACAAGGAACATGAACATTACAATCCGGATGTGATACTTCACTATGCAAATCACACCTCATACTATCCTTTCTTATCAAACTGAAAACCTCTGCATTCTCAACATCCCATTCATGGAAAAGAATGCATACCTTCGGCTGAAGCAAATCCTTAGCTAACTCTTTCTCTTTCAGGTTTATATCCACCTGAAACACTTTCATTTGTGGTTTGAAAAAGTCATCACATAACCCATGCCTCTTACCTTCATCATGAAATAATTTTTTACAACCCATGCTATTGCTGTTCAGAGTTTCATCAGTATTATGGACTGGTTCATCATCTATAACATCTGGTTGATCAGTTATCTCTTCATACAAAGGGTTAGAAACAAAATGAAGAATCCCCTCATGAACATTATGACACTGAAGTGGCTGGTCCATATCTATATCAGCATTGAATAGAACATTAGCAAAATTGCTAAAGACACCATCCATTCGATCATCACAATCATCTTCATCGAACAAAGAAGAAATTGAAACTTGGCTGGAACAATCATCAGTTTTCCATGTTTCACATCCATCAGATTTCATCCTATTACTATCATCTTGAAAATCAAGATAGTCATACTTATCTTGCCACGACTGATCTTCTTCACCAATTGAACACTCGTCATCAGCCAAAGAATGAACATGAACATCGCTGCCATTTACTTCATCAAGTGTACATGCATTCAATTCACAATCCTTTTCCAAAGAATTCTCTTCACTATATTTCAGAAGATCTTCATCAACAGCTCGAAGGCTCTCCAACATTTGAACCTTCTTATCCACAACCTCAAGAGCTTTCTTAAGTTCTGCAATCTTCTGGACTTGCATTGCACTTTGCTGTTCCATGTGAGATTCTGTAAACTTTTGTCCATCCATGTGTGCTATATCTTCATCGCAATCATGTGTACCATTACAATTTTCTGAATTAACATTGTGCATATCTTTCAAAAAAGAAAGATTATCAACATGATTATAAGAAACGAAGTCTGAAGTGAAATTTGAAAAAACATTTACTTCATCCTCAACACAATTGACATCATCAATGTTTAAAAGAGGATCAGCTATTGTTCGCACCAAACAATTCTAATTTTCATCATATTGCACACTTTCACTTGCACAAACAACAACACTTAGTAATCCCTCTATATTTGGTATTTCAACATCAAATACATCAACAACATGTAAAGATTGATGGTCATAACCATCATTATTTTCACCAATATTATCCTGGAGAGATGCATGATTCACTTGGTAATTAGCAGCCACATAATCAACATAACTGGCATACAAATCAAATGGTACATAGCCCTTGTATATATCTGTCTCTGTATCAATATTTTCACAATGCTTCCCACTGATCATTCCATCACTACTGCGAGAGACAACCGACATTAACAGCAAAGGTTCTTGACTCTCATTTAAATCTGAAACACATGCATCATAAAAGCCATTTGGAACTGCAGAGCTTAATGCACCTAGACATGGAATGATTTGCTGAGACTCACATGGTATTTCACCATTGAAGGTGCTTTGACAAGAAACCACAGCAGACACAAACCTCTTAGCTATCCCAAATTTCAAGTTATTTTCCATATCCCTAGCTGTTTTAAAGGCTTCATACAAGGTTTTGGGTTCTTTGTTTCTCAATAGGAAACCCATCTTCTCATCAAATGCACTCATATAAACATCCAGACATACTTTATCATCAAGTTTATACTTTCTGGAAATTTTGGACAAAGCTTGTGAAAATCTAATATTAAACGTTGGTACCAATTCATCTTCCCTGATTTGTATATAAGTGAATTCTTTCAGCAAGTCGGAATCACTCACCTTCTCATCGAATTGATCCATAAAATCTAAAACCAATTCTTCCCATGAGGTAATAGAATTCACTGGCAAAAAAGAGAACCAATCTCTTGCATCCTCTTTTAATGATTGAATAAACAACTTCATGCATACATCTTCTTGGCAAATTTTGAAATCTCCTATCAAATCTGAAAATCTTTTAACATGTTGACATGCTGATTCTGATTTCTTCCCATTGAATATGGGCAAATACTTTCTAATTTCTATGGGTATGGGATTTGGGTAACCCGGAATATCTCTGAAATTTAGAGCAGCATAATGGTTCATGATGAAACTTCTCCTATTATACGGTTGTTCTGGTTTACTAGGCATGGCTCTATGTGGAAATACACAAGGCTGAAAAACTTCATTGCCCATTTTTCCTACTTCCACAAATGATTATACAATCTGGAGTACAAAACTTCAAGCATGTATCCTTATTCAAATATATTCCTTAACATTGCTTGACATAAAGTTCTTTCACATTTGCATACTATGGAAGATAACATACACTGAATATTTTAGCAGCATAGATATGCAAATCAATTTTGAGATCCTCTCTTTCCCTCTAGACTAGTGCTATTCACTAAATGGGAAAATGACATTACACATTCACACTTTCAGAAGAGATGTCTTGCATTTAAATCCTCTGAAAATACCTGGAGATTTGCAGCTGTAAGACTTGTAGATCTGGAGATTTACTTCACACTTTAGCACTGTCTTTTACATCAGAGTCGCCACCTCTTGCACAAAGGATATTTTGAATAGCAGAACGCCATCCAACACTTGTTCAATTCTTTGTTACTCCTTCGATCTCGCTGCAATCAACACTCTTCCAGGCTGCTTAATACTGGTATGAATCATAGAGTCGCCACCCAAATAAGGAACTGGGAAAAACTCACATACAGCTGAAAGAACTTCTCACAACTTTCAACCATGCATTCACTATTACTCCTTCATTAAATATGATATGAAACACATATCATTTTTGCAGATCCAGAACAAGGAGCATTTTCTAACTCTGCAAAATCAATTTACACTCTATGCATACACAATGGTCATACTGGCTGGATACGAAATTGATAGGACTAGGGATACATTCAATCTTTAACCATATAAATAAAGCATTTATATCCATTTACTCCATAGTAGAGTCACCATTTTTGTTGTGGTGACTCGGATGGGATAATATCAACCTTATATGAATTAATTCTTTCTTAACCAGAGGCTCTTAACAATTCATTTACTCCCCAGTAGAGTCTCCATTTTTGTTGTTCACCAAAAGTGATAACCCAAGTATACCTGCAAATCTATCTATGAGATAGCCAATCTCAATCAATGAAACACCTCGGGGCTTGGACAACATGACAAGGATATGAATCCTTCTACTCTTCAGGCTCTGCAAAACCTAAGCGGGTATACCTTTGATGCATTTAATCAGACCTATTACACACAAGACTGCATCAATCAAAAGCAGATGGATCTCAAAAGGTTCACAAACTAAGAGATAACTGCAGATGGGCTAGATCCACACTTGCAACTCAACATTTTGAATCATGAGATGGAGGGACACTTCCACATAACATAAAATATAAAAAGATATTCTGATTTTGGATTTTTAAATGGTGTTTTGACAACCTTTAAATATTACAAGAGACCAGTGCCTTATCCAGGCCACAGAGTCATGCATAAAACTAGAAGAGAAATCTCAGATGCAAGTTCTTTTCAACATTAAATTTTCATGTATCAATGCCTTACATTAATACAATCCTCTGCTCTGTCACAAATCCATACTTATATGTAGATATCCAATATGCATTCAAAATCATTAATGCTGGGTTTTAGGATTTAAATCCTTCCTTGAAGAGTACCCAAAAGACAACATTACACTCTTAGAGGAATCCAAAAGAGACAACTCAAATTATCCTTGATAATATGAAATTATATGAATCTGAGTACATTTTGGAGACAATTTCATGGAAACTCACACATGCCTTGCATATGTGTGAACCTGCAAACTGAAACTAAACCTACAGTAAAGACAACACTGAAAACATAGACGAACACACTGTCATTTGCATTGATAAAAGGATGCCGTCACTGGAACTTTCAATTTTGAATTTCTCCCTTGGAGAAAATCTCTCAAAAACTGGAACCCCTACAACTGAGAAGAATTGCGAATAAGAAGGAGAGGGAAGAGAATCAAATCTACAACTGAAAATTGCCAAGTGTCTTCCCTCTAACTGAATTTTGTTCCCATGGATACTGCTTCCAAAATATCCCACATTTGTCAAAATTAACCTCATAATCGGATTTCTCACTTCGAGAGCTTTCCGAAAACATATAACACTGTATATTTTGGCCAATATTTAGACCCTGGGCGAATTAATTCCCCAATGTGCTCAATCATTTAAATTTTTCGAAATTTAATATAGTTTAGACTATATCATTTACTCATTTTAATTTTGATTTTTGCCTCTGATGTGCTCTGACACTTTGCCATGTGGCGGCCTCCGATTGGTCAATGGGGTTGACCGGATGCCACCTGGGATGACACCTCATCACCGCCACATGTTCGCTTGCTCATCCGTCACTTGGCTGCCACGTGTACACCACCTCAGTGCCACGTCATCACCACTGGACTACCACCTATGTGCCAACTATGTGCCACATCACTGCCACCTCACCAGGACCCGTCTGCTGGACATCTGACTGTACCCGCCACCTGGATTTCGCAACTTCATAGGGTGTAACTCGCGTGCATCTTCCTTTCGCAAAATAGCGCACATCGTTGATCCATCTCGAACTTGCTCACTCGTTAAACCGACCTTCCTCTGCAAAATTTCGCTGGTCTGCCTCGGGAAGCGTGTCTATGTGGGGTCCACCTGGTTGTCGCTCAGTCATCTCCTTTGTCACCTCAGGAAGCGTGCTCGCGCGTGGGCCCACCTTGGGTGCCATCAAGCACCAAAAGCCTTTATGGCTTAGACATATTACTTGGGTAAGGCCTTGGTTATAAATATTAAAATTTTCCCTCCCACCACCAATGTGGGATAATATCGTTTTGCCTGGTAATGCACTTTGAAGCAATTTCTGGGACTTTCATAGCTGCCAGTGCATTTTATTGGAGATTTTAAGGAAGTTTTCAACGCCACAGAGAGGGAGGACTGCCCTTCATTTGCTAATCTTCTGCCCTCTTTAAACTCCAACGCCATACATGCCAATTGCATTTGGTTCTCAATGCTGCCTCTCCATAACTCCACACAGGTGAATACTATTACATTTGGCATTATTCCATGTTTCAATGGCCTTTATCACCAATCACATGAGAGAGGACTTGTTTTATTCATGCTGAAGGAGAGAAGACACCATGTGATCATTTGGAACTACAAGCTGCTATACACCATCACATTGCAGTTGCCCTTTCACTGACCAGAGACTTTCACGTGGGGAAGGAGGTTTTACACCCAACAAACTGCATTGTTTTCTAAAAAAAAAACTCAATCCTCTCACATGGCACGCAAGAGGAGAACAACATTCTGACTTGCAATGCCTCTACTTTGAAACTTCAATGCTGCCTGAGCATCACGTGGGGTGAGGGGGAATCGCAACAGTTACAATTTGCTGTTGGTTTTCAACTCCATCAGCACTAATTTCCTCCTCTCATCTTGCATTAATTTGGAGTTTTTCTTTTTGAATGCTGAATGTTATATGACTTCTGATATCATCCCCTTCCATCATGTTACCTGCCATCATTGCAATTGCATAAAAAGAATTCATACTGCTGCTCCTCCACCATTCTTGCGAAGGAGAGGATTAGCTCCACACTTTACATACCATGCATAGGGAAGATGCCAGGAAAAGTCACGGCATTGGCAAAACACTTGCCAAATGCATTGCTGAAGAATTGTATTTGCAAACTATTTTTAAATCCTTTTAATTTGCTATAGCAGGGGAAGACATTGGCAAAGTTGTGGAATTTGGCTCTTGCCAGCCATTGCATAAGTTTAAAAAAAAAACAAAAAACTCGGAACCTCTGATATGCTACTGTTGAACATTCAACATTGAATAAGCCAATATCATTAATCACTTCCTCAATTATGTCTAGGGGTTGAAATGCCATAAAATGAAAACATTCTGTCACACAATTAATGTGCGGGCATGAGCCAGGTTGGGCCCCAAAGTGGGTCCGACTAAATTTTTTTTTCGATTTCACGCAACTGACCTCTGGAATGATTCAGGAACTTTAAACACACCTTTGGAAATGATCGACATCGTTTTCGGATCATAAAATTGCATTTTTCACCTTTCAGGCAATTATGCCACAATTTTCGCATTTAATCACGAAGACGTAATTTTCAAACCTGTCAAAACACCTTTCTGGAACTCATCATCTGACAGGCATGTACTCCGATATACAAGGATAACTTCTACCAAACGGTTTCTCAAGATGAGTCCTGAGCAAAGAGATATTAATTTTTGAAAATGCCCAACTAGCTTTGTCGACACTGCAGACTTGATGAAGTCAATATCCTGGCAACACATGACGCCTTTCTCAAAAATATCAAACGATCTCCGTAGGCCCTCAAATTTGAAACATAGGTACCTTAAAGTACATATTAAATCTTTGAATTCTCAGTTCGATCACCAGACTGGCAGGATGCAAACGACACGCTCACCAAAACGGCTACATTAACTGATATAACACTGGAGTGCAGATAACTGAATTTGATGGTAAAATGAGCTCTTTTGAAAACCGATCAAACAGATTGATAAAGGCTTGAAATTTGAAACGTATCTCATAATTTATACCAACATTAGCCTAGAGAAAAAATTATGGCATGGCGCTTACTGAGGCAACTTTTACGCTTATGCGAAACAGGGCTCTGACTAGCTGTCGAAACAGGGACTTGCCAAAACATAGAAACTGCAAATGGATTTGGCTTCAAAAACTGAGCAAATGGATTCGTTAAGACTTGAAAATTTGAGAGCTCACTTACATTTATGCATAGAATTGAATCCACTTTGAAATTTTTCATGACGATCAACAGGGCAAAAGATGTAATTTCTCAAAGTAGGCTACTCAATAAAATCTGCATTTGTGCCTAAAATGCACTTTCAGCTCACCCCTTGAAATGGGTACCTGGTAAACTTCTCCAAACTGAATTCTGAAAGTTGCACATCACTGAATAGGCCAAATGAAAGGTGTAGGACATGAATCCCAAGCCTTACCCTCTGAAAATCAACTGGCTCTATTTTACCCCCTTGCTAACTAGGCCATTCAAACTGACTTATTTTAATCAGTCCCAACAGGTTGTTCACATCACATGACCAGTGATTAGAGAAAATTTCTTTCTCTAAAGGAATTTGATGGCGGAGTTGTAAGATTTAGTAATGACTCACCCCGCATGGTTAAAGGTAAGTGAACTATGTCTCTTAATGGAAAGAGTAGTGCAGATGATGTCTATTGGGTTGAAGGTTTAAAGCATAATCTTTTGAGTGTGAATCAATTCAATGAAAAAAGATACCTATTGGAGTTTTAAAATGGTATGTGCAAAATCTTTGACAACAAGGGTGAACTGATCTCAATAGGGAAGCAAACTAAAGGTAACTTGTTTCACCTTAATCCTAAAGTCAACAACTGTTCAATTGGAAAGATAGATGATAGTTGGCTTTGGCATAGGAGATTTTGTCATATAAACTTTGATAACATTGTTAAAGTGATTAAGTCCAAGACAGTGAGAGGTTTGCCTTAGTTAGATAAACTGGTTAATGCTTTGTGCAAAGAATGTTAGTTAGGAAATATGACATCCTCAACTTTCAAGAGCAAATCTTTTTTAGCGAAACATTTGTTAGATTTGGTTTATACAAATCTTTGTGGACCAATAAGAATGAAAAGTATTCAAGGTGACAAATATTTTATGATGTTCACCGATGATTGCTCAAGGATGATGTGGGTCACATTCTTGAAGGATAAGACTGAAGCTTTTGGTAAGTTCAAGGCATTAAGGGCTTTAGCTGAGAAAGAGAGCGGTAAGAAGATAAAGTGTCTGAGGAGAGATCAAGGTGGTGAATTTACTTATGAGGAATTCACTAGGTATTGTGAAGAAAATGGTATCAAATGAGAGCTTTCTACACCAAGCACACCACAACAGAATGGTATCAGAGAGAGAAACAATCGGTCAGTTGTTGAATCTGCTAGGATGATGTTGATACAAGGGGGTGTAGCGAAAACTTTCTAGAGAGAAGCTGTCAGCACAACTATCTACACTATGAACCAGATTCTGGCAAAGAGAGGTAAGGACAAGACTCCTTATGAATATTGGTATGGTAGATCACATGATGTTAGTTATTTTAGAATATTTGGAAGCGAATGTTTTATTAAGACATGTGATTATATTAGCAAATTTGAGGCTAAAAGTGATGAAGGTATATTCCTTGGCTATTCCACCAAGAGTAAGGCCTACAAGTGTTTTAACAACTAGAAACAAAGAATTATTGAGAGTGATAATGTTTGAGTGGATGAAAATCCTAAAGTCTCAGAGGAAACCAGTTCAGAGAAAAAGGATGAAGATCCTTGCATTTTATTTTTGGAACCAGAAACTATGAAATCTGAAATCGGCAAAGCAAATATTGATGTACCACTTCAACTAGAACAGATAAATTCAAAAGAAGATGATGATATTGAAGAAGCTGAACCTGAAGATAATGATCATGTTATTTCAAGATATGTGAGACTAAATCACAATCCTGAACAAATTATTGGGGATAATGATGCTGGAGTACTAACCAGAAGAAGAATCAGAGAGAATTCTTGCATTATCTCCACTATTGAACCAAGAACTACTAAGGAAGCATTTGGTGATGATCATTGGGTTAAAGCTATGGAGGAGGAATTAGATTAAATTGAGAAGAACAACACATGGACCCTAGTACCCCGACCGGTAAATAAAAATGTGATAGGTACTAAGTGGGTTTTCAGGAACAAGCTGAATGAAGATGGTGTTGTAGTTCACAATAAAGCTAGGTTGGTTTGCAAAGGTTATGCACAAGAGGAAGGAGAAGACTATGGTGAGACTTTTGCACCAGTAGCAAGACTCGAAGGTGTCAGAACTTTACTTGCATTTGTAGCACACAAGAAATTCATAGTATACCAGATGGATGTTAAGTCTGATTTTTGCATGAGATACTAGAAGAAGTATACATTGAGCAGCTAGATGGTTATGCTCTGACTGATAAGAAAGACATGGTATGCATATTGCATAAAGATTTATATGGATTAAAGAAGGCATCAAGAGCATGGTATGAAAGGCTTCATACACATCTAATGAAGATAGGATTTCTAAGAACCAGTGATGATAGTAACATTTATCTCAAATCTGAAGGAGATAAAATACTAGTCAGCGAAGTATTTGTTGATGATATCATATTTGGAGGTAATGATGACATGAGCAATAGTTTTGTAGATGAAATGAAAAATGAGTTTGAAATGTCTTTAGTGGGAGAAATAAAAAATTTCATAGGCTTGCAAATACAACAAATGAAGAATGGTATTTTTGTCACACAGTCTAAGTATGTGAAAGAGGTCTTGAAGACATTTGGCATGAGTAACTGTAAACCAGTTGGGACACCTATGGTTATAGGTTTTTGTTGGTATTATGGATATGTTGCATTAGTTTTGTCATTGATGTCAACACTTATCCATCTAGAGATCTATGGTTATGTTGAACCAACACATTATGTTCACCGGCAAGCTCAGTGACTTATGCACAGTCACCGGTATATTGTTCACCAACAGTTTATATGATTCACCGGCATGGATGATGACTTGTTATCATCTGGAGATCATTTGATTATGTAACAGACATGGTTTGGATACTTGGTTTTGGTGTTTTGGTTGTTGGTCTAATCAGGTTGACATATTTGTTGTTACCGGCAGATTGGTCTAGGTTATGGACTGGTATGCATTATCTATTCCAGATCAGCACGACACATTATAGAGTGATTTATTGATTGGATATTATTGTAAATGTATTGATCCGACATGTTGCATCGCATCAAGACTTATTTGTAATTGATTTTATTGTAATATTATTAGTGAGCCGAGCTACACATTTGGTCTTAGGTTTTGTATATATGTAAGATCTCAATTGATGAGATAAGGGATATGATATGTAAGGTTATGGTATTGTAACATGGTATGTGTGAATATTGAAGATCATATGAGCAGACCATAGAAAAGGTTAAAGGAAGGTTTGAAGGTGTTTATCAGAGCTTAACCGGTACTAAATCCATGATTGAAGATACTATTTTGAGAAGTACATTATTCTAGGATTTAACCATCCTATTGTAGTCATTATGGCTCCCATTGAGTAGTGTGGTCTAGGCGGTTGGTCTTTCTACATGTGTAGACCCCATTTGTATACACATACTATCTGCACTAGTATCATCTGATTGTGGGTAAGGTTTCCTACCATGGTTTTTCCCCTTACAGGGTTTCCACGTCAAAATATTTTTTTTATGTGTTATGGATGTTGTTCCTCTTTATGTTTCATGCATTAAGTTTCACCGGTATTGATATTAACTATTAATCTATTAACCGCCAATAAGTTTGATTTACTGGTATCAAGTATCAAGTTTAATTAAGTTATAATTGGGTTGAAACTTATTGACAACTGATTCACCCCCCCCCCCCCCCCCTCAGTTGCCTTCCCATTCCTAACAATTGGTATCAAATCTAAGTCCTCTTTTTGCAGAAGCCTAACAGCTTGAGGACATCCTATGGCAACAAACATTTTCAGGAAGGAGAGTCCTAAACTTGATGGAACTAACTATGGTATATGGAAGATTAGAATGGAGACACATCTGAATTTCATTGGAAGAGACATATGGGAAGTTACAAAGAATGGCTATGTTGGTCCTACACCGAATCAACCTAATCTACCAACATTGGGTAAAGATCAAGAAAATGATTGCAAAGCAAGAGAAGCACTTTTGAGCGCATTATCATATCAAAAAACCATGGGTTATCAGATTGATCTACTGCTAAAGTTATTTAGGATAAATTGGAGACATTGAATGAAGGAGATACCACTGTCAAAATTGCAAAACTGGAATGTTACTGGGTCAGGTATGAAAATTTGAAAATGGAAGAAGATGAAATAATTTCTTCTTTTGTGGAAAGAGTTAATGAAGTTGCTTTAGGAATACAATGTTGTGGAGGATCCTTAAGTGGAGATGAAATTGTTTCTAAAGTTTTAAGAGCTTTTCCACGGGCATACAAAATGAAAGTAACTGTTATTAATGAGTTGAGAACAATGCCTAATACATCAGTATCTAGAGATACCTTGGTTGGAAAACTTTCAGCATTTGAACTTGAGGAATTTGGTCTTATTGCTACAATTAAGATAGATTTAGCCTTTAGAGCATCATCATTTGCAACATCATCATCATCATCTGACAAATTTGATTGGAAAGCACTTTATGCAAAATAACTTGAAGATATCAGAAAGGAAAATGAAGAACTGGAAGAACTTGAAGCGCTATTTGCAAGGAAAATGCCTAAAGGTCCAGTTGGATGTAAGTATGAAGGTAAAGTACCGTTTAAATGTTTTAATTGCAATAAAATTGGTCATATAGCATCTAGATGTCCTGATAGACATGCAAGATTGAGAGAGGAAGCTAAAAGAACATATAAGCCTAACCCTGAATATCAAAGATATAGATTTAAGAAGAATAGAGATAAATCTTGTTACTATGTTGATGAAGGAGATATTGATGATTCTAATGAAGAGCTGACAAACAATGGATGGGATTTTGTTGCAATAAAAGAAGATCAACTGGCACCTACTATTCCCCTGGAAGAGCAGGCCCTGGAAGCTAAAATTGAAGAAAAGGATGAATGGATTACAGATTCTGGATGTTCACATCATATGACTAGTGATAAAAGTAAATTCTTATCTTTTTAGGAATATAGTGGAGGTCTAGTAAGATTTGGCGATGATAAAGCTTGTTAAATCAAAGGAAAATGCACTATATCTTTGGATGGTAAGCACAATACTGACAATGTTTATTATGTTGAAGGTTTGAAGCATAATCTTTTGAGTGGTGGTAAAATAGTTGAAAAGGGATTTCAGTTACAATTCAAAAATGGTAAATGCAAAATCATGAATAGAACTGGATTGGAGATTGCAATCAGTAATCAGACTAAAGGTAATATCTTTCATTTGAATAGTAATGATAAGACATGCTTGATTACACATATTGATGAAAGTTGGTTATGGCATAAGAGACTTTGTCATGTAAATTTTGATTGCACTGTAAGGATTAGTTAAACTAAGGCAGTAAGGGATTTACCGAGATTGTGAAACCTCATAATCTAGTATGTAAGGAATGTCAAATGGGAAAGCAAGTTAGAACAACTTTTAAGAGTATTTCTGAGAAATCCAATAGTGTTCTTGATTTAAAACATACTAACTTGTGTGGTCCGGAAAGAACAATAAGTCTACAGGAAGATAGATACTTTATGCTAATTATTGATAATTATTCTAGAATGTGTTGGGTTACTTTTCTCAGGGATAAATCAGAAGCTTTTGGAAAATTCAAACTATTCAAGGCAATGGTAGAGAATGAAACCGGTAAGAAAATCAAATGTTTGAGATTTGATCAAGGAGGAGAATTTATATCTAAGGAATTTAATACATTATATGAAGTGAATGGAATTAGAAGACAACTATCAGCACCCCAGACACCTCAGCAGGCTAGAATTGTGGAAAGGAAAAATATAACTATTCTGGAAGCAGCTAGAAGCATGATATTCAAAGAAAATCTACCTCATGTGTACTGGAGAGAAGCAGTGAATATAATGGTTTACACTTTTAATAGAGTTCACATCAAATGTGAAATCGGTAAGACCCCTTATGAACTATGGTTTGGTAATACTCCTACTCTTATATACTTTAAAATATTTAGAAGCAAATGTTATATTAGGAGAGATGAGTATATTGGTAAATTTGATCCTAGAAGTGATGAAGGAATATTTCTTGGTTATTCATCTAAGAGCAAGGCATATAGATGTTTTAATAAAAGATTGTAGAAGATCATTGAAAATGCTAATGTGAAGATAGATGAGCAATTTAGAGGAAATTAAAGGTCCGTAGATTTTGAACCAGCAGTTGAGATGATCATAAATGACCTATACAAATTGCACTGATACAGAATGTGGATCTAGTCACACCGACATCATCAGAGAATTCCACAGTGACTGAAGAACAACAACATGTTGATAAAACTAGGTATGTAAGACTTAATCACTCATAAAATTAGATAATTGGGAATAAGTATCAAGGTGTTATGACAAGAGGAAGACTAGAAAATGAAGAGGTATACTTAATTTCTCAAATTGAACCAGCATCTATTATTGAAGCTTTTCAAGATGAACATTGGATTAAAGCAATGGAAGATGAACTAGAAAAAATTGAAAAGAACAATACATGGAAATTAGTTCCCTGACCTAAAGACAAAAATGTAATTGGAACTAAATGGGTATTCATAAATAAACTTAATGAAGATGGTAAGGTAATCAAGAACAAAGCAAGATTAGTGTGTAAAGGATATTCATAGAAAGAGGGAATTGATTACAATGAAACCTTTGCACCGGTAGCTAGAATTGAGGGAGTTAGATTATTTCTTGCATTTGCAGCTCATAAAAACTATAAACTATATCAGATGGATGTAAAATGTGCATTTCTAAATGGTGATCTTGAAGAGGAAGTTTACATTGAACAACTTGATGGATTTTCATTGACAAATGTTAAAGATATGGTTTGTAGATTAAGGAAAGCTTTGTATGGATTGAAGCAATCTCCTAGAGCTTGGTATGCTAGATTGGACAAATATCTTTTGAATCTTGGTTACACTAAAGGTAATGCAGACATAAACTTATATTTCAAAGTGACTAATGATGACTTATTGGTTATTGAAGTTTTTTTTGATGATATCATTTTTGGAGGAGAAGATGGATTGTGTAAGGAATTTCCTAACAAGATGCAGGAAGAATTTGAAATGTCTATGATTGGGAAGATAAAATTCTTTTTAGGATTGAAGATTTCACAAACTGATAAAGATATATTCATATGTCAAGCAAAATACTTGAAGGAACTTCTGAAGAAATTTGCTATGAAAAACTCTAAATCGGTAAGTACTCCTATGACTACAACTGATAAATTGACATTGACAGATGATTCAACTCCTATTAATCCGACAAGATACAAATATATGATTGGAGGTTTACTATATTTGACACAAACATGACCTGATATAATGAATGCAGTATGTATTGTTTGAAGATTTTAGAGTAATCATAAAGAAAATCATGAATCAGCAGTAAAAAGGATTTTCCACTATCTACAAGGCACACCAAATCTTGGTTTATGGTATCCTAAAGATGAAAATTTTGATTTATGTGCATACACCAATGCAAATTGGGTAGGAGATGTAAATGAGTGAAAGAGCACCACTGGTGGAGCATTCTTTCTTGGTAGCAGTTTGATTTCATTTTTGAGGAAGAAGTAGAGTTGTACATCATTATCAACATCAGAATTAGAATATGTTGTAGCAGCAACAAATTGTACTAAGGTATTATGGATTAAGCAAATATTGTAGGACATAAAGGTAAAATGCAAAGAACCCATAATCATTTATTGTGATAATTCAGCAACAATTCATATATCAAAGAATTCGGTATTTCACTCTAATACTAAACATGTTTCTATCAAATATAACTTTCTGAAAGAGAATGTTGAAGCAAAAGAAGTAAGATTGGTTTATGTGAATACTAAAGAGCAGATTGCAGATATCTTTACTAAGCCTTTGCCTAAGAAAACTTTTGAATATCTCAGACAGAAGCTTGAGGTAATACCCCCATTGGTAGAGACTTAGATAGTTGAAGATTGGCATCAAACCAGCAGAAACTAATAGAGAAACCTTTTACGGCTTTGATGGAGGAGAGCTACTTCTCAAGGGGAGTAGTTGGTTGTATGTTCTGGTATTTTTAATTTCTTTGGCATTTGATGTCAAAGGGGGACAAATATCTATGGAAAAACATTATCCTAGGGGGAGAGGTTATTCTTTTGGAGAGATTATTCATTGGGGGAGAGATATATCCTCTTTGTATTTTGATTTTGATTTCTGGTATTGATCTATTCCGGAGATTGATTGGTTTTTGGTTTTTGGCATTCTGTTTTGGCACTTAGATGTTTTTACATCTAGTGTTGCCATCAATGCCAAAGTGGGAGATTGTTCGTATTATGGATGTGTTGCATTAGTTTTGTCATTGATGTCAACACTTATCCTTTTGGAGATCTATGGTTATGTTGAACCAACACATTATGTTCACCGGCAAGCTTAGTGACTTATGCGCAGTCATTGGTATATTATTCACCGACATGTTATATGATTCACCAACATGGTTGATGACTTGTTATCATCTGGAGATCACTTGATTATGTCAAAGACATGGTTTGGATACTTGGTTTTGGTGTTTTGGTTATTGGTCTAATCGGGTTGACATGTTTGTTGTTACCAGCAGATTGGTCTAGGTTATGGACCGATATGTGTTATCTATTCCAGATCAGCACAACATGTTATGGAGATGATTTATTGATTGGATATTATTGTAAATATATTGAGTTGACATGTTGCATTGCATCAAGACTTATTTGTAATTGATTTTATTGTAATATTATTAGTGAGCCGACCTACACATTTGGTCTTAGGTTTTGTATATATGTAAGATCTCAATTGATGAGATAAGGGATATGATATGTAAGGTTATGGTATTGTAACATGGTATGTGTGAATATTGAAGATCATATGAGCAGACCATAGAAAAGGTTAAAGGAAGGTTTGAAGGTGTTTATCAGAGCTTAACCGGTACTAAATCCAGGATTGGAGATACTATTTTGAGCAGTACATTATTCTAGGATTTAACTATCCTATTGTAGTCATTATGGCTCCCATTGAGCAGTGTGGTCTAGGCGGTTGGTCTTTCTACATGTGTAGACCCCATTTGTATACACATACTATCTGCACTAGTATCATCTGATTGTGGGTAAGGTTTCCTACCATGGTTTTTCCCCTTACAGGGTTTCCACGTCAAAATATTTTTGTTATGTGTTATGGATGTTGTTCCTCTTTATGTTTCATGCATTAAGTTTCACCGGTATTGATATTAACTATTAATCTATTAACCACCAATAAGTTTGATTTACTGGTATCAAGTATCAAGTTTAATTAAGTTATAATTGGGTTGAAACTTATTGACAACTGATTCACCCCCCCCGCCCTCTCAGTTGCCTTCCCATTCCTAACAATTGGTATCAAATCTAAGTCCTCTCTTTGCAGAAGCCTAACAGCTTGAGGACATCCTATGGCAACAAACATTTTTAGGAAGGAGAGTCCTAAACTTGATGGAACTAACTAGGGTATATGGAAGATTAGAATGGAGACACATCTGAATTGCATTGGAAGAGACATATGGGAAGTTACAAAGAAGTCAGTTAGGGGTTGTCCCTCTTCATGAAGTTAGTTAAGTATGATGTAGATTACATCAGTCCCGGAGCTACTTGCATAATTTTACCGAAGGATTGGTGTAGAAGTGGATTTATTCCATGGGGGGAGCATCAAGTTGCAGATTGTTGATGATGCACAGTGAAATTTGACATTACATGTTTTACTTTCAATTTGGCATTGTTGTCAAAGGGGGGAAGAATTTTGTGATTATGGGAAGGAGAACCAATGACAAGCTAAAGACATAGAGAGCATGGTGAATACTTGGTAATGTAAACGAAGATTCCTATTCACAATCACTTAGCAATCAATGGTATTGATATTTGTATTGCCATCAATGCCAAAGGGGGAGATTGCTGGCATTTACATGAAGATTGCATTATTGATATATTATGTTGTCATTGATGTCAATTAAATCGGTAATGATATTGTTGATATTGTTGTAATATTATTATTGTAACCGGTAGGAAGAATTTGTGGAGTGAACCAATAACCGGTGTAAACCTTATCTATTATTGTAACCGACAAACCCTACCTGTTGTTTTTGATAAACCCTAACTGATTAAGTTTGGTGAATTGGTTATATTGGTTTATGATCTGATGATGAGTGGTAATGATTATGACACGTATGATTATTGTATGAAGACAATTCCAAGAGATTTTGGTGAGTTGTTGTAATGGTTTTTGTCTAGGGAATGAGAAAATGTATTGCATCTAATGCAAAACGCGTGATGAGTTACTAAGTTTGATGAAGCGGTGATCAAGGAGCAATCAAGGTTTTCTTGATTGATGTATAGAGATTGCTATGTAATCCAACGGTCATACTTGAACCAATTTGTTTTTAATTGTAGTACCCCTTCTCGTTTGAACTTATTAGACTCATATTTTATTATTATTTACTTTCAATGGATACATTACCATGATGTGTTATTCAAACTTATATGACATTATTTCATGCTTTATCTGGATATGAAATGCATAATTTATTTGTAGTATTTCAGTACTTGTGATTTATGGCATTTTATGGATTATTTCTATATACTAACACTTTACTTTATCTATGCAATGGAAAATTATATGTTGCGTGTCTGCGAGTGTATTGGATGCAAGGGGATTATTTTCCTTCACTCGCTCTGGTGAGAGAGGGAATGTCACGATTCTCCTTCATCGGTGTGTATGCCTTGTTTTCTATATTGTATATATGCATGTGTGGTTCGGTGATGCAGAATTTTCCAAGTAAAAGTATCGGGTAGGTACGGGGTATTGTCTCCACCCAGCTTCATAGGTCTGAGTGTGCCTTATATTGTTCAATGGAAGTGGAGGAGGTAGTAGTTGACCCTATTTTACTCAGTTACACTCATGTGAGTGTCGTCAGTTGGTCGTCTGGTCAGTTTGTTCATCCTTTGTTTATTGTCATTTGAGTTTTTTTTAATGAGTCTTTGCTTGGGGTTTGTTCAGTTGTGTGTTTAGTGGTTTTAATTAATTAATTAAATTTATGGATCATCTCATAGTTGGTATTCTTGGGAATTATGTATTTTATGCATTGAGATTATAAATTTAGTTAATTAAAAGAAGTTATTAAATTAAGTTGCAAGCTGCATGATATTAGAAATATATTTTATTTAAATTTTAGTGAAAAATAAATTAGATTAATATCATTTATTGTTTCCTAGAATTTTAAATAAATAAAAGAATAAAAGTATAAATAAATAAATAAATGAATAAAAGAATTAATTAGAATTGAAGTATTTCTTTAATTTCTTTATTTAGAAAATTAATTAATCTGCATGAGAAAAGAAAAGAAAGAAAAATGATTTTTAATTATTGCATGTTAACTTATCTTTTGTTAGAAAATTAGAAAAGAAAATAAAGTAGCTTTTATTACTAAAATTAAATATTGGGGTTTTTTGGGAAAAATATATTCAACCTAGAATTTTAGTTTAAAAGGGGAATAAGTCTTTATTTTTGGGGGACACAGGAAAGAGTCAGGGATTTAGGGGAAGAGAAATTTATTTGGAAGCTTGTTGAAGGATTGGTTCTCTCCTACAAATTTCTTCAAGGAAAGCTATACCAGGTTGGGTGGCTTATTTTGATTGTTTGTTTTAAAGAAAATATTGTATTTCTTCCCTCTTTCTGAATGATGTCTGATTATTTCTTGTTCTTGGCTAAAGTCCATTCCTGAAATTAATTTCTAGTTTATGGAAAGAATTTATTTTCTGAGTGTTTTTAGATTAAAATTTTGAGAAGATTGGGAAAAGTTAATGTGGCAAATTTTTCCAAGAATTTTATTGTGCATGGAAATTGCAAGATTTGGGAGGAATGGGATTTACAAGAGAAATCATTCCCTCTTGTTTGGTTTTTTATTTTAATATTTGACTATGGTTGTTCTTTTTAATGTTTGTGCATCTCTGTGTAATTATATAGTTAATATGGTAATACATTTAATTTCAATTAAATTTATTGGGTTATTATAAGTTATGGGAAAATTGGTTATTTAATTATTTGGGGAAAATTTGTACTAATTAAATTCCCTGGGAAATGGATTTTTTTTTTAAATGAAATTTAATAATTATTATGTTGTTGAAATTCTGGGTTTTTTAAAAAAAAATTATAAAAAAAAGGTGGGGAGGGGGAATGCCTGCTACCCATGGGTAGCGGCTACTATCGTATGGCAGTAGCGCTACCAATTGGTAGCGACTGCTGCCATATGGCGGCAGAGCTACCAAAAGGTAGCAGAGGCAACCAATAGTTGTGTTTCCTTGTATATTGCCTCCAAAAAATTTAATTCAGTTTTGTTTAATTTATTTTTAATATGATTTAAAAAAAATAATATATATATATATATATATATATGTATATATATATACATCTATATATATGTATATATACATATATACATATATATAGATGTATATATATATACATATATATATATATATATATATATATATATGTATATAGTATTTTCTAAGGGTATTTCATAGTTATTTTGGAAATAAAAGTTATTGCAAAATTAAATCTCATTTTTATTATATATTTTAATGTGATATAATTATATAATATTATATTCGAAGAATATATATATTTATGTAATTATATTATATTATTATATATAATTTTTAATTTGGGATAATTTAATTGGGTATTTTTGTTAATAAATTATGAACATATATTTAGAGGGTTAATTTTTATGTGATTCTATTTAACCTTACTGGACAAATGACAACATTGATTTCCTTGTATTAATATGGTTGTATTTTCTTATTTTCTAGAAAAACTTTAATTGCAAGTTATTTATGCTTTTGGTTGTTTAAAGAAAAGATTGCCTATATTAGGATCTTGTGTAAATGGTATTTGTGGTCAAGCTTAATTTCATTGCAATTTTGGTTGAGTTGTCATTATGTCATATGTTTTTATATCTCCCTGGTCAGTTGTTGTTGTATAACCCTGTTGATGTGAGCCATTGTGTGTTTTGTTCCAAATGGTCAATCCTGGGTTAGTAATTGTGTATCCTTCACTTGTGGTTTGTCAGGATTAGTTATGGCTATCTATTTCGCCATAGAGTTTTCATAGAGAGACCTTTCCTATTAGTGTCCTATGAGAGAGAGTGGCTTTCGAGTGGGGGCCGCACCCAAAGTGGATGGCAGGATAACTCGTCGAAAGTCAGTTAAAAAGTGATAACCTAATAATTGATTAGGGGGTGGGTAGTTTATAATATTAATTAAGATAATGTGCCTTGCACATGGTTGAGTGCTTGTATAGGCTTAGGATGTGGTGAGAAGGCCTGGAATGGCAAACTTACCACCTTGTCTTCACGAAAGGATTGGTAGGGTCCGCATGAGACTTAGATTGAGCCAGAGGTTCGAGAGAGGTTACCAGGATAACCCAAGATGGGGGCTAGGACATATGGAGGCCTACCAGGGTAACCACCATAATCCATGTGATGACACTCTCTCCTTAGAGTCAATAGTGTTTGTGAGTTGAGTCACATGGATGTTTTCGGAGTCATGTAGTTCTATCATACTTGTCTTATTTTTCTTGTTTGATGGTCTTCTACTATCTCCTAGCACGGTGAGGTGGTTCCATTTCGAGATCACATGGTCGGGTGGTAGTGCCACTTCCCCTCAGATATTTTGGATTGTATCTTCAGGCGAGGAAAGGCTTCACTGATATTTCTTGGTTTTTGGTTCATGTACCAGCTCTTGTTCGTGATCATTGTTTAGTTGAGACCTTGTGGTCATTGTATCAGACTTTTATGTAACCTTGATATTGTAACTTTTGGATTCCATGGTATTTTTGGAAGCTATGTATTTATGGATATTGTAATATTATATCAGTGGAATGTATGTTAATTCAGTTGCTTTGGTCTTATGTATAAATGAAATATGGATAAATAAATGCATTGGAATACTTTGGTTCTTTCATTATGGAATTTAGATGTATGTGTAGGTTTAATCTTAAGCATTTAATTTATCTAATTAAATGGACAATTTGATTAACCATGGTGTTAATATAATTTGTGAATTAATCTTCATTGGTAACCCTTACGAAATCATGTGTTAGATTTATGTTGTGTTATTAAACATGCAACTGTTATAATTAATGCACTTAATCTTTAAAAAAAAAAATATTTCACCCCTTTAGTTGCCTAGTTGTGTTGTTTTCCTTTAGGGTTCCTGGTGAGGCATTACATTTGGTATCAAATCCAAGTTTCAACACTAGGTACTCTGGGTTTGTAGTTTGCCTTTCAGTTGACCATCTTGCTTAGGTCTTAATGTTTGTGTTTCTCTTGTCTTATCCTTGTCATAGATCTGAACTATTTTCTCTTTTGTGGTGCTAGGTCATGGCTAGGAAAGCTAGGGGAGGTGGCTGTACGGGTGGCTGCAAGGGAGGCAGAGGTGGAGGATAGGGTTGTGGTTCTAACTGTCACAGTCCTTCACCACCACCCACTCATGTGAGTGTTGAGCCAGAATAGTCAGTTCATTAGGATCCTCAGCATGCAAGAGAGCAAGTTCCTGAAAGGGAAGAGCTGAGATAGATGTTTCAGAAGGTTCTGGCTAGGTTAGACCATAGGCCTAAGTTTGAGCAGCCTATTCGTGCTCAGGTTGAGGATCTGCATCAGCAGGTTCAAGAGGAGAGAGAGAGGGAGAGATCACCCAGGAGGAGGGAGATTCCAGCTGACTGAGATCCACCTTCTTTGGGACACATAAAGGAGTTGATGAGGTCCAACCCTCCTTACTTTGATGGTATGGGTACTGGTCTCAAGGCAGAGACCTGGCTCATCGGTTTGGACCAGTGTTTTGCTATGTTTCCATATAGTAGTAACACCAAGGCGAGATGTGCTATTATTCATCTCAATAGTTTTTCTTCGATCTGATGGAGATTAGAGGAGGAGAAGATCGGTGTATGCATTAACATCGTAACATGGGAGCTATTTTTGGAGAGATTCAGGGCACGATTTCTCTCAACCCAGTGGAGGCAGACTCAGCGAGATGAGTTCTACGCCTTGCATCAGTATGGTATGATAGTAGACCAGTATGAGCATAGGTTCTATGAGCTCAAACAGTATGTCAGGATTGGTAATGATGAGGCTATGCTTGTTTAGCACTTCTTGAGAGGTTTGAATGACCGAATTAGTGGAGTGAGGGTGTTTGAGCCACCTTCAGTTGAGATAGCCATGGTGAAAGCTAGATTGGTTGAGCTGAACCTTAGCCGTGCACTTGGTGGTCAGTCAGGTGTGTAGATAGGGAGTGCACCTTCTAGTTGGAATAGAGCGTAGGGAAATCAGTCCCAGTCAGCTGCACCATTTAGGACTCCTCAGGCACCCGCTAAGGGCGGACAGCAGCAGTAGCAACAACCGTCGAAACCAAAATAGTTCCAGGGCTAGCAAGGTGGCAACTCTTAGTATAGGAAGAACAAGAACTAGAAGAGGGGCAAATAGGGCCCTACAGGGTAGTCCTTGCAGAGTGCATCTCACATCCCTAGCCAGGGAAGTTTCGAGCAGTCTAGTGGGCTGACAGGTAATAGAGGACCAAGTAGAGGAGCTTGCTTCTCTTGTGGGCAGTTTGGTTACAGAGCTGCGTAGTGCCCTCAACATTTACACAATACAGGTAGTTAGAGGCCAGCAACATCAAAGCCTATAGTGGGAGATGTAGGGAGATCCTATAGAGTGTTTGTAGTGGTGGATGACCGCCAATCTGATCATTAGGGCAGAGTGATTGACGTAGCAGGTATGTTGCATGGAATCCCCATCTTTGTACTTTTTTATTCCGGTGCTTCAGATTCTTTCATTTCTAGTTCATCCATTGTGGAGCGGTGCGGACTCATGTCTGCTAAGCAGGTGGATAGGTGGCAAGTAGAGTTGTCTACAGGTGTTCGTGTCTCTATAGATGCCTTTATTCCCAGTCGTGAGCTAGACCTAGGAACCATAGTTACCTCAGTTGACCTTAAAATCATTCCTTTGGGTTCTTATGGAGTTGTGTTGGGGATGGATTGGCTATCATCTCACAGTGCTCATGTAGACTATTGCAAGAAGATAGTGGAGTGTTTAGATGATCTTGGTAGAGAAGTGGAGATTGTTAGAGTTCAAAGACTGATATCCCTACGTATGATTTCTACTATGCAACTTAAGCAGTGCATGTGTAGAGGGTGTCAGCTTTTTGCAATTACTCTTGAGGATGTGGATGAGTCAGAGAGTCGAGAAATCACTCTTGATAGTCACCCTATTCTTAGAGAGTATGCTGATGTGTTTCCATTGGATATTTTTGGTATGCCTCCGAAGTGAGACATAGACTTTCGCATTGATTTGGTTCCTAGTGCAGAACCTATTTCGAGAGCTCCATATCAGATGACTACTTAGGAGTTGAGTGAGTTGAAGTTGTCGATAGAAGAATTGTTGGCCAAGGGATTCATTCATCCTAGTGTTTCCCCTTGGGGTGTGCCTGTTATCTTTGTTAAGAAGATAGATGGTTCTCTTCGGTTATGCATTAATTACCGATAGCTGAATAAGGTAACCGTCTGGAATAGATATCCATTGGCTCGTATAGATGACCTTTTTGATCAGGTTAAGGGAGCCAAGGTGTTCTCTAAGATTGACCTAAAATCTAGATACCATTAGTTGTGCATTCAGGATGCAGACATTCATAAGACAACGTTTCGTACTCATTATGGTCACTATGAGTTCACAGTGGTGCCATTTGGGTTGACGAACGTGCCTTCAATTTTCATAAGCCTCATGAATGAGGTTTTTTGCACCTACCTTGATCGTTTCATCATTGTATTCTTGGATGACATTCTAATTTATTCTAGATCTATGGAAGAGCATGAGCGTCACTTACGTCAGGTATTGTAGTGCTTGAGGGAGAATCATCTTTATGCCAATTTGGCAAAGTGTGACTTCTTCTAGTCTGAGGTGAACTATCTTGGTCATGTGGTTTTGGGAGAAGGTATATCTGTGGATCCTTCAAAGATCCAAGGCATTGTTGATTGGCCAGCATCAACCAATGTTCCAGAATTTAGGAGTTTTATGGGTTTGGTTGGATATTACCATCGCTTTGTTCAGGGCTTTTCCCGGATAGGACATTCGATTACTTCTCTTCAGAGAAAAGGGAAGAAGTTTGTTTGGTTAGAATAGTGTGAGTCAGCTTTTCAGACCTTGAAGGAACTCCTTGTCAGTGCTCCGATTTTGGCAGTTCCTGATCCATCTAGAGATTTTATAGTATGCACAAATGCCTCTTTGGAAGGTATAGGTGCAGTGCTTATGTAGGATGGATGTGTGGTTGCTTATGAGTCTCACAAAATCAAGAACCACGAGTTGAACTATCTAGTTCATGATTTAGAGTTGGCAGTTGTAGTTCATGCTTTGGTTAGATGGTAGCATTTCCTGTTAGGGCATCGGTTTGAGCTGCATAGTGATCACCGCAGTCTGCAGTATATATTCACACAAAAGAACTTGAATTCTCGACAGTGGAGATGGATGGAATTCTTCTGCAAGTATGATTTTGAGGTTCATTATATTCAGGGGAAAGAGAAAATGGTGGCAGATGCTTCAAGTCATAGTCGGCATGAAGTTTCAACATCGTCCCTTGGAGTAGACTTGAGAGAGAGGATTCTTGGAGTTATTCCTCAAGATACTTGGTATCAGGATGTTAGAGTTGTGATAGAGTCCGGAAGGCCTTTACAGGGTAGATTTTTTGGATATAACCTTGAGGTAGATGGACTTCTTCGTCACCTAGGAAGGATCTATGTACCTCCTTTGGAGGGTCTCTGTGTTTTGATCATGACTGAGGCCCATCGTGCACCTTATTCAGCACATCCAGGTGTCAAGAAGATGCACGCAGATCTTAGATAGATTTATCAATGGGCTGGTATGAAATGCGACATTGTTGATTTTGTGTTGAAGTGTTTAGAGTGTCAGCGGGTGAAGGTAGAGCATCAGCACCCAGCAGGGCTTTTACAACCTAATTTGGTACCGGATTGGAAATGGGATATGATTTCCATGGATTTTATTGTTGGGTTCCCTATCTCTTTGCATCGTCATGATGCTATCATGGTCATTGTTGATAGATTGACAAAGGTTGCTCATTTTGTTCCTATTTGAGCTTCCTATACGGCAACAGTGGTGGCACAAGTCTTCTTGGAAGATGTAGTGAGATTGCATGGGATTCTGAGGCAGATCATCTTTGATAGAGATCATGTCTTTACCTCAGCATTATGGACCTCACTTCAACATGCTTTGGGGACTCAGTTGAAATTTAGTTCAGCTTATCACCTAGAAACAAATGGTCAGACAGAGCGAGTGAATCAAGTTTTGGAGGACATGCTTCATATGTATGTTATGGACCAGCAGTCGTGCTAGGATTATATCTATCTAGTGGAGTTTTCTTATAACAATGGATATCATAGCTCCATAGGTATGTTCCCCTTTCAGGCATTGTATGGTCATCTTTGTTGTACTCCTTTGAGTTGGGATTGACTAGAGGGCAGGGTGCTTATAGGACCAGATATTCTTCGAGAGATGGAGCAGCAGGTAGAGAGGATTCATGAGCATTTGGTAGCTACACAGGATAGGAAGAAGAAGTATGAAAATGCTCATAGGATAGATCATCAGTTTTCTGTTGGTGACCGTGTGTTATTGAGAGTGCATCCGTGGAAGAGTCTGATCCATTATGGAAAGGGTTCTAAGTTGGCACCTCAATTTGTTGGCCCTTTTGAGATCCTTGAGAGTATAGGACCTGTTGCCTACCATCTTGCCTTACCACTGAGTCTATCTCACATCACAATGTCTTTCATGTTTCATTTCTTCGCCCTTATCATCCTGATGTGACACATGTTCTTGATTGGAACTCTTTATAGGTCGAGGACGGGCAGCTTTCCATGGAGCCTGCGTGCATTCTTCAGCATCGGGATTTGATCCTCAAGGGTCACACCATTGACAAGGTAAGGGTCCTATGGTACCCAAATGATGAGACCTCGGTGACTTGGGAGGATACAGTGAAGATGAGAGAGTTGTATACTTATTTGTTTTAGGCTTCCAGGAGTAAGCCTAGTTTTTGGGGGGAGAATGTAGTACCCTTTATCGTTTGAACTTATTAAACTCATATTTTATTATTGTTTACTTTCAGTGGATACATTACCATGATGTGTTATTCAAACTTATATGACATTATTTCATGCTTGATCTGGATATGAGATGCATAATTTATTTGCAGTATTTTAGTACTTGTGATTTATGACATTTTATGGATTATTGCTATATACTGACACTTTACTTTATCTATGCAATGGAATATTATATTTTGCATGTCTGTGAGTGTATTGGATGCAAGGGGACGATTTTCCTTCACTCGCTTCGGTGAGACAGGGAACATCGCAATTCTCCTTTATCGGTGTGTAGGCCATGTTTTCTATATTGTATATATGCATGTGTGGTTCGGTGATGTAGGAATTTGTAGGTACAAGTACCAGGTAGGTACGAGGTATCATCTCAACCTGGCTTCACAGGTTTGAGTGTGCCTTATATTATCCAATGGAAGTGGAGGAGGTAGTAGTTGACCCTATTTTACTCAGTTACACTCGTGTGAGTGTCATCAGTTGGTCGTCCTGTCAGTTTGTTTGGCCTTCGTTTATTGTCATTTGACTTTTTTTTTTATGAGTCTTTGCTTGGGGTTTGTTCAGTTGTGTGTTTAGTGGTTTTAATTAATTAATTAAATTTATGGATCTATCACATAGTTGGTATTCTTGGGAATTATGTATTTTATGCCTTGAGATTATAAATTCAATTAATTAAAAGAAGTTATTAAATTAAGTTGCAAGCTGCATGATATTATAAATATATTTTATTTAAATTTTAGTGAAAAATAAATTAGATTAATTTCATTTATTGTTTCCTAGAATTTTAAATAAATTAAAGAACAAAAGAATAAATAAATGAATAAAAGAATTAATTAGAATTGAAGTATTGCTTTAATTTTTTTAGTTAGAAAATTAATTAATTTGCATGAGAAAAGAAAAGAAAGAAAAATGGATTTTAATTATTGCATGTTAACTTATCCTTTGTTAGAAAATTAGAAAAGAAAAGAAAATTTCTTTTATTACTAAAATTAAATATTAGGGTTTTTTGGGAAAAATATATGCAACCTAGAATTTTAGTTTAAAAGGGGAATAAGTCTTTATTGTGGGGGGACACGGGAAAAAGTCAAGGATTTAGATGAAGAGAAAATTATTTGTTTGTTCTAGGATTTAGATGAAGGGAAAATTCTTTTGATTGTTTGTTTTAAAGAAAATATTTTATTTCTTCCCTCTTCCTGAATGATGTTTGTCAAATCTAAAATCATGTTTGATTATTACTTGTTCTTGGCTAAAGTCCATTCATGAAATTAATTTCTAGTGTATGGAAAGAAGTTATTTTCTGGGTGTTTTTAGATTAAAATTTTGAGAAGATTGGGAAAAGTTAATGTGGCAAATTTTTCCAAGAACTTTATTGTGCATGGAAATTGCAAGATTTGGGAGGAATGGGATTTACAAGAGAAATCATTCCCTCTTGTTTGGTTTTTGATTTCAATATTTGACTATGGTTGTTATTTTTGATGTTTGTGCATCTCTGTGTAGTTATATAGTTAATATGGTAATAAATTTAGTTTCAATTAAATTTATTGGGTTATTATAAGTTATGGGAAAATTGGTTATTTAATTTGTAAATTGGTTATTTAATTATTTGGGAAAAATTTGTACTAATTATATTCCCTGGGAAATGGATTTTTAAAAAAATGAAAATTATTAATTATTATGTTGTTGAAATTTTGGGTTTTAAAAAAAAAAATTATAAAAAAAATTATTTAAAAAAAGGTGGGGAGGTAGATTGCCTGCTACCCATGGTAGTAGAGGCTACCTGAAGGTAGCGACTACCAAAGGTAGTGACTGCTACCTACGGCAGCAGCACTACCCAAGGGTAGCGGCTACTACTGTATGGTAGCAACGCTACCAATTGGTAGCGACTGCTGCCATATGGCAGCAAAGCTACCAAAAGGTAGCAGAGGCAGCCAATAGCTGCATTTCCTTGTATATTGCCTCTGAAAATTTTAATTTAGTTTTGTTTAATTTATTTTTAATATGTTTTTAAAAAAATAATATATATATTTATATTTATATTTATATATATATATATATATATATATATATATATATGTGCATATAGTATTTTCTAAGGTTATTTCATAGTTATTTTGGAAATAAAAGTTATTGCAAAATTAAATCTCATTTTTATTATATATTTTAATGTGATATAATTATATAATATTATATTCGAAGAATATATATATTTATGTAATTATATTATATTATTTTATATAATTTTTAATTTGGGATAATTTAATTGGGTGTTTTGTTAATAAATCATGAACATATATTTAGGGGGTTAATTTTTCTATGATTCTATTTAACCTTACTGGACAAATGACAACATTGATTTCCTTGTATTAATATGTTTGTATTTTTTTATTTTCTGGAAAATCTTTAATTGCAAGTTATTTATGCTTTTGGTTGTTTAAAGAAAAGATTGCCTGTATTTGGATCTTGTGTAAATGGTATTTGCGGTCAAGCTTAATTTTGTTGTAATTCTGGTTGAGTTGTCATTATGTCATATGTTTTTATATCTCCTTGGTTAGGTGTTGTTGTATAACCCTGTTGATGTGAGCCATTGTGTGTTTTGTTCCAAATGGTCAATCCTGGGTTAGTAATTCTGTATCCTTCACCTGTGGTTTGTCAGGACTAGTTATGGTTGTCTGTTCGCCATAGAGTTCTTGTAGAGAGACCTTTCCTATTAGTTTCCTTTGAGAGAGAGTGGCTTTTGAGTGGGGGCCACGCCCGAAGTGGATGGCAGGATAACTCGTTGAAAGTCAGTTAAAAAGTGATAACCTAATAATTGATTAGGGGGTGGGTAGTTTATAATATTAATTAAGATAATGTGCCTCACACATGGTTCAGTACTTGTATATAGGCTCAGGATGTCGTGAGAAGGCTTGGAATGGAAAAATTACCACCTTGTCTTCATGAAAGGATCGGTAGGGTCCGCATGAGACTTAGATGGAGCCGAAGGTTCAGGAGAGGTTACCAGTATAACCTAGGATAGGGGTCGGGACCTATGGAGGCCTACTAGGGTAGCCACTATAAGCCATGTGATGACACTCTCTCCTTAGAGTCACTAGTGTTTATGAGTTGAGTCACATGGATGTTTGCAGAGTCATGTAGTTCTATCAAAGTTGTGGGGTGGTTCCATTTCAGGATCACATGGTCGGGTGGTAGTGCCACTTCCCATCAGATGTTCTGGATTGTATCTTCAGGCGAGGAAAGGCTTTTTTGGTATTTCTTAGTTCGTGGTTCATGTACCAGCTCTTGTTCATGATCATTGTTCAATTGAGACCTTGTGGTCATTGTATCAGACTTTTTATGTAACCTTGATATTGTAACTTTTGGATTTCATGGTATTTTTGGAAGTCGTGTATTTATGGATATTGTAATATTATATCAGTGGACTTTATGTTAATTCAGTTGCTTTGGTCTTATGTATAAATGAAATATGGATAAATAAATGCATTGGAATACTTTGGTTCTTTCATTATGGAATTTAGATGTATGTGTAGGTTTAATCTTAAGCATTGAATTTATCTAATTAAATGGACAATTGGATTAACCGTGGTGTTAATATAATTTGTGAATTAATCTTCATTGGTAACCCTTATGAAATCATGTGTTAGACTTCCGTTGTGTTATTAAACGTGAAACTGTTATAATTAATGCACTTAATCTTTAAAAAAAAATATTTCACCCCATTAGTTGCCTAGTTGTGTTTTTTTCCTTTAGGGTTTGTGGTGGGGCATTATAGTAATCTCTATGAGAATTAGGTTTTTGTTGTGTTACCGACTTGATTGATTTGTTTATAAGGTTGATGAAGTTGTTTAGTTTAATGAGTTGTCAAAGAGATAGACACAATTTAGTTGAGTGTGTGGTTGCCAAACTAGATGATGTATCTGCAGTTTTAGTAAAGGCAGATAAGGAGCATGAAATGGATATTATCAAGCAAGTGTAGTGCTATTCAGACAAATCAACAAACTCCTGTTGTTTTCTAATAATTACAACATAATTGAAATCCCCTAACTAGGTAAGCTCTAACAAGCTTAGTGCTATTCAAATCCTCTAACAAGGTGATCCATTAGATTGGATTTTCAAATCCTGTACCAAGGTTACTCCTTACAAGGTTTTGCTTCTAACAAGGCATTTGTAGTCAGTCCCTTAACTGAGTGGTTCCTAACAGGATCAGTTCTTAAATAGACTTTTTGTAAAGCTTTAATAGGCTAGGCTCCTAACAAGGCAAACTTTAGAAGAGTTCAGATAGTTATCTTGTGAGTCTCATCTCACCCTGCTTTTTACCTATTTTGGTTTCCATGTCAAAAATATTTGTGTCAAGTGGTGAATTTTTTTGTGGTTATGTTTTCATGGTTGATTTACTTAACTACTTAACTGTTTTGATAAGTCATGATAACCAAAAGTATTGAGATATGAAGAAGTTGTTTACTATTAATTTGTTGAAACAATGAACCGGTTTATCATATGAGTTTTTATCTTGACAAAGTTATTATTCTAAGTTTACATTGAGAGATTGGTTTTTGAGATTGGTGAAGTTTGTATCAGTTTTTCTATCTATTGATTCACCCCCCCACCCCCTCTCAGTACTTGACCGAATACTTATTCTTTCATCATACCATCAAGTCTTCCTTGGGTTGTAGCCCTTTCTTGTTTTTTAGAAGTGAGGTCTAGGGAGTGTGCCTGAATGCATGTGCATTCTCCATTGTAATAATTCATATACTTGTAGTAGAGTATCATCATATTGTGGGTAGGTTCCCACCATGATTTTTTCCTTGACCGAGTTTTCCACATCAAAATATTGGTTTTATGTGTGTTCATGATGTGTTGTTGAATTATGCTTTCATACTTAATTATCAAATATGAGATTAAGTTTAATTTGAGTAAGTTTTGAGACAACTGATTTAACCCCCACCCTACTCTCAATTGTCTTCCTAGAGAATCAGACCTATTTCATCAAAATAAATACTATAGATTTTACCTACCCTATTATTCTATTGGGTAATTTTGTGGAGGTAAGTAAATAATATTATTTTATAATATTTACCTCAAAACTATGCATGGTAGGTATAGGATATAGTTTTTGGGAATTTTCTGATTGGTTGGAATTTTTTATAGTTTTGGTTCTCAATTTTATTTATTGGCTTCCTCTGTGTGTTGTTGGGGTTATCTTCTAAATGATTTTTTTGTGACTTTGGGATTTTTGATTTGCTTGGAATTGGAATTGCTTGGCTGGACTTTGATTTTGGATTTGGGAAGTTTGTTGGAATTGGATTTTTCTCTTCTATGATTTTGCATTTCCATAACTCCTATTCTTCTAGGTTGGTGGATTTTTCTCTTCTCTACGAATTTTATTTTCTAGAAAAAATTGTATGCTCCATGAATGAATGAAATTGGTTATGGGAAAAATACAATCTAAGAATTATTTGTTATATTATTATATGGAGGGGGAAAATTGAATGGATATATGTGTGTGTGTGTGTATAAATATATGCTACTTGTGTATGACTATCGACAATGTTTCCTATGAGTTGTGATTGACTTGTGTATATTTGACAGTTTTTTCTTATTCGGAATAACATTTTATTGTATGTATTTTGAAGTGTTATTGTTGTCCATGTGATTGAAAGACTCCTGTTATTTCTCTTTGTGAGTAGATTATGTATTTGACAATATTAGGAGTTCCATTTTTTAGGATTGTGATGTGTTAGGATAGTTGTATGATGTTGAATTTCTCTTATATGATCTTGTTGCATTTGTTTTTTTGCTCTATTTTGGCCTTACGCACCTTTTGGGAGTGTTTATGGGTCCTTTTGTGAGTCTATGATCAATTTTGGGTGGTATCATCACTTTGTTTCTTCCATTTTCCATGTTTTTGGTCTCTAGCATGGATGCACCATTCTGCACCATGGATGCTCCAATATGCACCATGAATGCACTAAACTGCTCCATATATATGCCAATCTACCTTGTTTTGCTAGTTTGTCAGTTCTTATCCATTTGAGATCAATTTTTGGATTTTGGCTTGTACCAGAGGCTTTTTCGTGAATGTCTTGAGTTTCTTTGAGATAATTTTTGTTTATTATTGGTTATTTCATTATTGATTTTTTCTCCTAAGAGGTTCCCTATAAGTATTCTTAGGCTCTAGATCTATCAAGGAACCACATGGGGAGTTTACCTTTAATTTGCAAGTGATAACCATAATAATTTGATTAGTGGGATGGGTAATTAGGACTCACCTAATAAGATAATAATTGATATTGGTTCCCCACCTCATTGCCCTTGAGTGGAGACTTGGGATGAGCTTGGGAAGACCATGGAGATAGTAAACCAAACTCCCTTGATTGGCTCCAAGGTTGAGATGGTTCCAGATGTCTATTAGGGTGTGTCTTGGCGCCTTCTATTTTGAGGATAGCATGTGATGACACCCTTTCCCTACATGTGTCCATGATCCTTATGCCTTGATTATTGGTTCACCTCTTGGAGTTTATTGCATTTTGATTTATCCTTGTGATGTGAGTTGGAGTATTCTTTATGTGGTTGCTTTTCTATGATTGTGAGTTCTTGTCCTTTGGTTGTTAGGTGTTAGCCTAAGTCTAGAGTATTAGTTGGAACCTTGTGTCATCTCCTAGCATGGGGGGTGGTTCCTTATTGGTTCCACATGGTCGAGTGGTTTGATGCCATCTTCCATTGGGATATTCTTTGCTGGTTGCTAGTGTGCATAGATGTGGATTTGAATCTCTTATTCATATGGATGGATTCTTGGAGCTTAATTTATGTATTTGAGATTGTAATCAAGTATATTGTATCATGAAAAAGATGTAATTTGTAGGACAAGCTATGTATCTTGTGTCTTAAGATTAAATGAAATAGGTATTATAGTGGGTTGAGATCATGTTGTATTGTAATGGATTATGCTATTGTAATCATTGTAGAGACCCTTGTAGTAATTGGATACATAATTAGTAATTGGAAATATTAATGAAGAAGATTATTACTCTTGGAATTATCTTATGAGATGCTAAATGTTCATGTATGCATTAGAGTGAATTTTCCTAGTGGAAGGAATTTAATTCTTAAATCCATGGTTATCTTCGAAAATGAATATGTATGAGTAGTTGTAGATATGTATGATTATCTTTACAGGAAATGAACTATATTTGTATTAGGTGATACTTAGTGTGGAAATATGAAATTATCATGGTTTAAAAAGGAATTAGGAACTAAATCTAATGGATGTTTAAGGTATCATGATTATGAAAATGTTTATGTGTTAATTTTGGTTAAGCAATGGTGTTGAGATACCCTAGGGATGGATAGTTGTTGTATTGTTATTCTGCTTGTGTATTATGTTAGTAAGAATATGATTATGTTTTATATGTTTATGCATTCATGAAATGTTATGATTAATGCATAAGAGTATTTGTAGTGTAATATGGTGCATTAGTAGATGTTTTATAAAAAAAAATTATCTCTATTTGTTAGTTAGATTAGTTATTTTCTCTTAGGGTATTTAGGCGGGCATTACAATAGTGAATTGTGTGATGTTGTACTTACCTCTTAGAAACAAAGTAAAGATAAAAGTAGACTTGGCTTTGGAGATGGAAAGTATTCTAAGAAAGATGAAATCAACAATGGCTTAAAAAGCTTTAACAAAGGAGAGAAAAATTTCATTCCAAATTGAAGCTTTATAAATCCAAAGAATGTTTGGAGACTTCATCTTGTTCCCTCCAAGTATTCATCTTTTGATGGTACCTATTTTTCATGCAATAGATTTGGTCATTATGCTGGTGAATGCAGAAATCAGATAAAAAATCAACCTTTTAATGGAATTTGTCAACAACTCTAACAAGTTTGGTCATAAAGAAAGTGAGTGTAGAAGTAGTTTTGATTGGAATAGATATGGAAATTCAAGTTTTAGCATAGGTGTCCAATTTTTCAATGGATATTATTATGTTTGCAAAGCCTATGGGTACAAATATGTTGATTGAAAAATAAATTGGAGATTGAATAATGGTAGAATGAATGGTAGTAAACCTCAATGAGGTTTGGTATGTTACAATTCTAACAAAATGGGACACATTGCATAACATTGTAGAAGTAGAATCAATAAACCTAGTGGTCTGAAAAATAAAATTAACAAATCAATAAAGAGAAGGAGAAGATGAAGATGAAATGGATGAAGAAATTAGATGATAAGAATAAGGAAAATATTGAGGATGGTCACAAAATTTTCTAGTGACTCTAGGTACATAGTGTATCAACTTTTTGAGGAAACCCTAGATGATGGTTATATATTGTTATTCAAAATTTATTTGTGTAAATGCAATCAAAGAGATGTAGAGTATGAAGAGGAGTAAAGAAGATAAATAAAAGGAATTTTTCTTGATTGTAATATTTTCTAATGGAAAATTCTAAGATTATTAGTGTTCATAGTGACGCTAGACCTATTTTTGAGATTTGACCATTTGTTTTGGTGATGAGCGACCCTGTTGGTGTGTTTTCAATTGTTCTTGACAAAGAGTTGTATAAAGAAGATATTTCCAGCTACATTCATGTTTCTTTGGAAGAGTATAATTGCAAAAAGCTTAATCTTTTTAAGAGAATTCATCCAATCAATGGTGCATAGAGATATAGGGTAGATTATGCTAGTCTAGGGCATAAGGGTTTGGATGCTTGGAGCAATTTCCATATATTCAATGATGAAGAGATTATTAAAATTGTGTTTAGTAGAATTCATGAATATTTTTTATGGTTGGATCAATCATATCCAATTTCCAAGGAAGCCTTAAGGGATATGACTAGATTGTGTTCAAATGGAACCATACTTGGTTTGAAGTCTATAAAAAATTATGAAGTAAACAGATTGACCAGTGTTGTGTCAGATAAAAGAGCCCTTCAGACTAATAGCATTATTGATTTGGCAATTAGATATGTGACTACGGAAATTTCATATAAGGTGTAATATAGAATCAAGAAGGTTTGTCTTCTTCCATGGTAGTATATGTGGCCTATCAGATGGTGAAAGAAAATGTTGATTATGGTTTGCGTAAATTGTTGAGGCAACAACTTTTGGATAGCCTTCAGTTGATGAAATATAAGATGTATCCCTTTTGGTATGGATCACTTATTGTGTTCTCGGTATTCTATTTTCTCAATTCTTTACTTGGAGTAAATAATGTTATATAGAGGATATGTTTCTATCAATGCTCGAATTAAAGAATACTTGGAGAAATTGAATGATTGTGATGTTGTTTGTCATAAGTTCTTTATGGATATTCAAAAAGAGATGGTTGTGAGGAATCAGATTCCTTCAAAAGTTGTAGAATGGTATAAAGATTATATTACTTTATTAGTTGACAAGGACAATTGTTTTATTGGAGCTATTATTCCAAGGACTTCATGGGTGGCTAGGATTCCTTATGAGGTGTCAAAAGATGACTATATGAGTATCATATAAAAAATTCTTAAAATGACTATAGATTTGAATGCAAAAAGATTTGGAACATATGATGGGATTATGGGAAGATATGTTGAAAAGGGAACTAATAAAGTTGAAAATATGCCAAAAGGCAAGAGAGCAAGTAAATCATCTACATAAGATTCTTATTCTATAACTAAGGTGTTAAAATATAAATATGTGAGAAAAAGGTATGCAAAAGCAATGATTATAGAAAGTGATGAAGAAGAAGCAAAGAAGATAAATGTGTGAAAGAGTGTTGCAATGAGAAAGAAGGTGATTGTTTCCTCTATTTCTTCTAAAGAAATTTCTTTTGATTTTGACAAAGTGCTTGAGTTTCTTGGGAGATCTAATGGTCTAAAAAGTGTTAATAATTTGCATCTTATTGTTCTATATTATGATTAAGATACCATTGAATATGAATGTGTAACATATTTTCTCTAGAACAATCTTGTTCCTACTAGTGTTGTCGATGTTATTTTGGAAGTAATGATAGAATTATTAATTGAGCATATGGTTGTAGTTCCTAATGATGATATTGATTCAAGTGAACCTTGTACATAAGAAAATTTGGCAAAGAAAATGATAGAGGAAGTTCCTAAGGGCACATCATGATGTTAAGCTTAATTTGATTAGTTTCAGAAAGATTATGGAGAATGAAATGTGATTGTATAGGTATTTATTGAGGTGGCATGTGGCTACAAAGAAGTTTAAAGATGAAATAGACTCCATTGAATCTCACCTTACGAAGTTAGCATGGTCTTTCAATATTTACAAGGATGCAAATGGTGTTATGAGATAGAAGGTTTGAGATCTTCATTCTTAGTTGTTATTGTGACAAAGACAAAGAGAGGAATACATGAAGTTGTTTTGTGGACTTAAGGATGACATCGAGCTATGATTGTGGGTGAGGTATGAATATGTGTCGCACTTTAGGCTAACAAAGCCTATTCTGGCCAGAAGCGTTCCGGCCGAAAGCATTTCGACTGGACTGATTTGGCCCCATTCGGCAGCCATGTTGTGCTCTCATAGCAAGGGGGGTTTCCGGCTGAAACCATTCCGACTAGAACGGTTCCATCTGAAAACCCCTTGCCCTATATAGGTGTCAAAATCTACCCAAGCCGCTCATTTTGCATTGAGTAGCTTGGAGTTAAGCAGGAGGGCGCAAAAAGTCTCAGAGATCCGGTCGGAAGGGTTTCGGCGGTAAGAACCTTTGTTTTTTTTTTAATGTATTTATTTTTACATATTAATTTATATATTTTTTAAATTGTTTTTAATAGAAAATTAGTTTTTTTTAAGTTTTTAAAAAATATATTTTTTTTGTATATATTCTATCATATTAGTTTAGAAAATTAGAAAATAATTACACACATACATATGTAAATACATACACAAACATACACATACATACGTACATACATACATACATACAAACCTACATACATACGTACACATACATACATACACCTACATACACATACATACAGACCTACATACAAACCTACATACAAACATACACAAACATACATACCTACCTACATACGTGTACATACATAGATATAAAATAATTCTATGTACACCTTAGGACATACACATACATACCTATGTCTACATACATACATACATACACACATACATGTACATACACATACAAAAATACATACGTGCATACATACATAAATACACATAAAATAATTATATAAGCTTTAGGACATACATACACCTCAAGGCATACTATGAGGGGTCGTCTTCCTATGTTTGTGACCCCTCAGGACCACAGACGACCCCTCATAGCATGTCCTGAGGTGTATGTATGTATCTATGTGTATGTATACATCCTAAGGAGTATATAATTATTTTATATGACCCCTTAGGACCACTAAAGGCTCCTTCCTACACATGTGCACCCCTTAGGACCTATTATGACAACATAAGACCAAATGGTGTCGCAAGGGCTCATATGTGGTCCTAAGGGGTCATGCATGTGTTCTAACACATGTGTGACCCCTCAGGACCACTTAAGGCCTCTTGTGACACATGTGCACCCCTTAGGACCTATTAGGACCACATAGGACCAAATGTTGTTGCAAGGGGTCATATGTGATCCTAAGGGGTTACGCATGTGTTAGAACACATGTGTGACCCCTTAGGACTGCTTAAGGCCCCTTGCGACACATGTGCACCCCTTAGGACCTATTAGGACCACAAAAGACCAAATGTTGTCAGAAGGGGTCATATGTGGTCCTAAGGGGTCACGCCCCTTAGGACCACTTAAGGCTCCTTGTGACACATGTGCACCCCTTAAGACCTATTAGGACCACAAAAGACCAAATGTTGTCGCAAGGCATCATATGTGGTCCTAATGGGTCACACATGTGTTTTAACACATGCGTGACCCTTAGGACCACTTAAGGCCCCTTGCGACACATGTGCACCCCTTAGGACCTATTAGGACCACATAGGACCAAATGGTGTCACAAGGGGTCATATGTGGTCCTAAGGGGTCACACATGTGTTCTAGCACATGCATGACCCCTTAGGACCACTTAAGGCCCCTTGCAACACATGTGCACCCCTCAGGACCTATTAGGACCATATATGACCAAATGGTGTTGCAAGGTGTCATATGTGGTCCTAAGGGGTCACGCATGTGTTCTAACACATGCGTGACCCCTTAGGACCACTTAAGGCCCCTTACAACACATGTGCACCCCTTAGGACCTATTAGGACCACAAAAGACTAAATGTTGTCGTAAGGGGTCATATGTGGTCCTAAGGGGTCACACATTTTTTCTAACACATGCGTGACCCCTTAGGACTAGTTAAGGCCCCTTGCGACATGTGTGCACCCCTTAGGACCTATTAGGACCACATAGGACCAAATGGTGTCACAAGGGGTCATATGTGGTCCTAATGGGTCACGCATGTGTTCTAACACATGCGTGACCCCTTAGGACCACTTAAGGCCCCTTGCGACACATGTGCACCCCTTAGGACCTATTAGGACCACATAGGACCAAATGGTGTTGCAAGGGGTCATATGTGGTCCTAAGGGGTCAAGCATGTGTTCTAACACATGTGTGACCCCTTAGGACCACTTAAGGCCCCTCGCGACACATGTGCACCCCTCAGGACCTATTAGGACCACATAGGACCAAATTTTGTCGCAAGGGGTCATATGTGGTCCTAAGGGGTCACACATGTGTTAGAACACATGTGTGACCCCTGAGGACCACTTAAGGCCCCTTGTGACACATGTGCACCGCTTAGGACCTATTAGGACCACAAAAGACCAAATGTTGTCACAAGGGGTCATATGTGGTCCTAAGGGGCCACACATGTGTTCTAACACATGCATGACCCCTTAGGACCACTTAAGGCTACTTGCAACACATGTCCACCCCTTAGGACCTATTAGGACCACAAAAGATCAAATGGTGTCGCAAGGGGTCATATGTGGTCCTAAAGGGTCACGCATGTGTTCTAACACTTGTGTGACCCTTTAGGACCACTTAAGGCCCCTTGCGACACATGTGCACCCCTTAGGACCTATTAGGACCACATAGGACAAAATATTGTCGCAAGGGGTCATATGTGGTCCTAAGGGGTCACACATGTGTTCTAACACATGCGTGACCCGTTAGGACCACTTAAGGCCCCTTGCAACATATGTGCACCCCTTAGGACCTATTAGGACCACAAAAGACCAAATTTTGTCGCAAGAAGTCATATGTGGTGCTAAGGGGTCACGCATGTGTTAGAACACATGCGTGACCCCTTAGGACAACTTAAGACCCCTTGCAACACATGTGCACCCCGTAGGACCTATTAGGACCACAAAAGACCGAATGTTGTCGCAAGGAGTCATATGTGGTCCTAAGGGGCCACACATGTGTTCTAACACATGTCTGATCCCTTAGGACCACTGAAGGCCCATTGCAACACATGTGCACCCCTTAGGACCTATTAGGACCACAAAAGACCAAATGTTGTTGCAAGGGGTCATATGTGGTCCTTAAGGCCCCTTGCGACACATGGAAACAAGCTCATCAGGTGCCCAAAAGAGAGAAATTGGAGAAAAAAAAATAAAATTGTTAAAGGGTGATAAATACATAGAGAGTATGCAATACAAACAAATAATGTCTGGAGTGTGTGATGTGGTCTCTAATTTATGTTTGGAGAGTCTAACTAGTTTTGGAGTTGGACGAGGAAACCTATTGGGCCACGCTTGGAGGAAATCATTGTGTTCATGCAAGGGCCACCTTTTTTCTATTATGAGAATGATGATTTTGCATCGAAGGATATTTGGAAGACAATTTCAGAAAATTTCTATGCCATGGAACCAGAGTTGGTGGACTCGATGTACACTTTTCAGCATCTTAGAAGATCAAGAGGATATGTACACAATCTCCCAATAGAAGGGTGATTTTGAAAGCATAATTATCTGCTCTTCTAAAAGTTGAAAATTACTTCAACGAGTCCACCAAATCTAGTTCCACACCATAGAATTTTTTGGATATTGTCTTCCAAATATCCTTCGGTGTAAAAGCATCATTCTCATAATAGAAAAAAGGTGACCCTTGCATGAACACATTGATTTCCTTTGAGCATGACCCAATAGGTTTCCCCATCCAACTCCAAAACTAGTTAGTCCCTCTGGACATAAATTAGAAATCACATCACACACTCTAGACATTGTTTGTTTGTATTGCATACTCTCTATGTATATATCACCCTTTAACAATTTCCTCTATTTTTCTCCAATTGCTCTCTTCTGGGCAGCTGATGAGCTTTTTTCCACGTCATTCAAGATAATGCAGACCTGCTTGGTTTCTTTTAGGAAATTTACTTGCACCCCAAGTATGACCTATTAGGACCACATAAGACCAAATTAGGACCTATTAATTAATTTGTACATATGCAAAACTGTGAATTAATTATAAATTAATTTTACTTAATTGTAAATTAATTTGACTTAACTTGAGGTCTTAATTTGACTTAATTTGACTAATTTTTAAATTAATTATTGTATATGCAAATATTTGTATTTGTAAATTAGACATATATTGAAATTTAAAATTAAATTTATAGTTGTTTAAATTTCTTTTGTGCATAGATCTCTAGAAATTTATCTTAATTTTTTCTTTATATCTAGAAAATTTTAACTCAATTATGCATTTATGATGTTTAAATTTCTTTAAAATGTATATATATAATTTCTTTAATTTACATGTTTTTAAATATGTTTAAAACTATTTAAATGTATGTATATGTTTTTAATTATTGTTTAATGTGTACTACATACATGCACATGTGCAAATATATATATCTAGTTCTACATTATCCACTAAACATCATGTCTGACGAGCCTAGATCACATAACATGAGTACTTCTGAGCCTAGTGTTCATCCTCATGGGAGTGAGCAGATGTCACATAGGTCTACAACAACTCCACAATAGATACAACATCTCTACAATGAGACTGTTGAGGCACTCCAACATGCCTTAGATCATTTAAATATCACTTTGGAAAACATGCGTGATCACATAAATAAAGAAAGGGATGAGACTATTACACATGAACTAGTTCATATGATTGACCTCATCAACAATTATAATCCATATGAAGAGGTCAATGCAAAGGAATTATATAGATCCCTTTCACACAGTGTACATGGTACTATGAAATGGGACACGGTGAATGATAGGGTTTTCACAGCTGATGTGAAAACTATGTTTCCTCATTATCAGGCCTTTGGTAGGGTGAAAGGCTATATTCCTACCAGGTGCACAGATGCACTAGTAGAACCATTTATCTATCCTAGATGGTTAGCCACTCATCATACGTGGCCCCAAAAGGATGAGTTGCCCCTTTATTTCTACAAACAATTGTTTGCAGAGTTTCATTTGTTGGATGATGTTGATTACACTGATTTTATGAAACATGCTGGGCAAGGGAAGGGCATATTTTTAGATAAGTTTAGACAACTAGGTGCACCCCCACCCATTAATAAATGGGAATTGATTGGTCTAAACCTTGTGGTTCTTCCAAAGAGTGCAGACCTAGCACATGCTGCAGATAGTGTGCCAGATAACACTCGACAGTCCATATTTTCCAGTATTGCTACTATAGCCACATAGGTGGATGAGGTGACATCAGATCGGGTGGGTAGATATTTTTTGTGCTCTCATACTAGTATTCATGATGCATCAATGAGTGATGATCCATATGTTCGAGTAGACATACCATCACCGATGGATGCTGCACGCATGCATGACATAGATCCTTTAGGCAGATGAGAGCATTCTTATCCAGTGATCTCCTGGATGCATATCAGGTCATTACTATGGATCATGGGATCCCACTACAGATGCCCCATCATCTGTTAGGCGTGCACTTGGTAGACTAGGTGCATCTAGTCGTGGTTGTGAGCATACAAATTCTCATCCTGCTGCCCCACCCCAGCATACAACAGTTGGTCAGGATACACCTCCTCCTCCTGTTTATACATCAGTTGATCGAGCCACAATACCTAATACTGAATGTTCGGGGATGTTCACTACCATACTTATGGAGACAGACAGTGAGGGAGATCATGTTGTAGTGGGCTCCTTGCATGATTCTAACATTAGCAGGATCAGATGAGCCTTACATGCTACTGGAGAGGTATGAATTATATAATATATAATTTACTAATTTTAATTTAGATATTTTTATATAGCTACCTGATTGTACACATGAACTATATAGATTAAATTAATTATATATATATTGGATTATATTTTTTGAACTATATAGGGTATCACGTTAGGGTCAATGTATGGAGATTTGGATGATGTCACTAACCCAGTTGTTCATCAGGAGACACAGGTATATATAAAGTTTTATTTTTTAATTTTTTTTAAGTTCTATTTAAATGGATATATAGGTGTTGATTAAATAATTTCTTGAGCGATATAAATTTTATATATATATATATATATATATATATATATATATATATATATATATATATATATATATATATATATATATATATATATATATATATATATATATATATATATATATAGTATGTGGGAAAGGTGGGTCAATAGAACATAAAATGTGAAAAATGAATCCTAAGGAGCCTTGCTCACACACCCACAGGACTTCTCGGTCTAAGCTATGGAGTCATGAAGTATGGCCCAGCTTCCCAAGGTTGGTTCCATGGTTCTCTATCTCACAAGGTCCCTCAAACCAATTTCTTTGCTCTCAGATCACTGAGAAAAGTGGTTTACGGATGACAAATGCAAGAACAAGGGATGCTTTCGTTGATTTTAAGATGAAATGCATCCTAAGCTATGCATGATCCTATAAGTGCAATAAACTAGATTATGAGATGACAAGATTAGTAGCAAGACTATCCTAGCATGATATACTAGTCTATGATTAAGCTAAATGATAAGGAAAATACTCTAAATATGCATATTTAGATTAATTCCTCTGTTGAAAAGAGAGGCTAAATGATGAACACAAATGATATATTAAAGCTTGGATGGATTTTAGTATAAGTATGATGCTAAAGACTTGGATCCTTAAAATGGAGGAATGAGAGCTCTATTTATAGCAAAAATAGGGCAATGAATGGCCAGGATTGAAAGAGGTAATCAAGGGTTGAGTTTGAAAGTTGGGAATCCATGTTTGCAATTGGAACCAATGAAATGGTGACAAATGTCAATATAAGACTAGTTGAGAAGAGATGCAAGAAGCATTAAATGCTTGAGAAGACCTATGGTTATCTTAGGGGGTAAGGGTTATGGTTAAGTTAGGATTACCCATTGGATAAAGGTTTTATCCAAAGGATAAACTATTGTGCAAAGGATTAAGGATAACCATGGTCAAAGCAATAAATGCTTGATGAGACCCTTGGGTTACATGGAGGTTGAGTTTAGGGAAATTCTTTAATCATGCTAGAGGGTTGAGTTAACCATTAATGGTTTGGCAGACTTTCAAAGTTAAGTGGTTGAAGCCTTTAAGGGTTTTCAAAGACTTTGAGGGTTTGAGAAGTGACTTCCCCTTGCTTAGGGATGTGACAATATTTAGATGGGTTAGGTTAATTTAGAAGTGATTAGAAGAGTCTAGAAGGGGTTAGGAATAGGGTGTAGGAAGCAAGTGGGAGATGTAGGATTTTGCAAGTGGATGAAGGGATAATAGGATTTAATTGAATAAAATGAATTTAATTCAATTTGGTTGCAATTGGGGAAATTAAATAAATTAGATTTATTCAATTTAGGATAAACTTTTTAATTTAATTTGAATTTAATTAAAAAGTAGATAGGGGATTTAATTAAATAAAATTATTTATCCTATTAAATGGTAAAAGAGGTATAGTGAATTTAATTTAAATAAATGGAGTAATTTACTTAATTAAATAGAGGAATGTGAGTAATTCAATTAAATTGGATTTAATTAAATCGAGAAATGAACATAAGATATTCATTTAGGAATATGGTCATTTTTATACGTCTACATTTTTCCCCTCTTTGAAGTGACGTGTGTGGACATGTTAATTCAAAGAAAATGATGCGTTGCCATGATTTATGATCAAATAAAATTTTTATGTCATTTTGAGATATGCCATGCCCAGTTTTGATAATTGATGTTGATAATGCCCCCTTGGGAGATGAATCAAAAATTTGGAAAATTTGATTTGATTTGATAATTGTGTTTGCATTGTAAAATGTTGGCTATGTGGAATGCTAATAATTGATTCATCTCCCGATATGGATGTGTACGAGGGTACAAGGAAGACCACGAGCGAATTACATGCACAATCCCCTAACCCTAATTTTATTTCACCCTATAAAAGGGGAAAAGTGCATTGTTTTGTCTCATTTGTGCTTGTTGACTTTGGAGAGAAAGACTTTTGGAGAGAAGACAAAATGCCTATCCCGTATTCTTCACATCGATTTGAGCACGTTCGGAGGTATCGGAGGCTTGCCATGTATGGACCACTGGTAAGTCAACCTTTTTGACCCCTTTTTGATTTTTTATTTGGTCACTTTTGGTCATGTTTTGAATTTTGGCACGCGGTTTTTTTCGTGCATAGGGGTCATTGGTTAGCGCATACGAAAAATTTCGTACTGCATAAGGGTTTCAATTTTGGGTAGTGTCCAAAAACTTAGGGTAGCATATAAATTTGCTAGGTTAGCACACAGATTTACTAGGTTAGCGCATAAATGTAAATTAGCGCATTAGGGACATAGGGTAGCGCAGACGGTGAAATAGGTAGCGTGTCAGGTAAACCTAGCACATTGGGTACATAGGGAGTCGCATGGGTAGGGATAAGTAGCGCGTAGGTTAGACCTAGCGCATAGGGTTAGATAGGTAGTGCAGCCGTAGGATAGGTTAGCGCATGGGATAGGTTTTAGCACTTAGCGTAGCTTAGATGGTGCACTGAGAGAAATAGGTAGTGCATAGAGTTAATCTAGTGCATGGGGTAGATAGGATAGCGCATGGAGAAAACAAGTTAGCCCATAGAGATAATCTAGTGCGTAGCCAAATTTAGTGAGCGCATACAGTCATTTTAGTGAGAAAGGATGATTTGTGAGTGAGGAAAATTGATAGGATAAGGTTAGTTTTACTAGGATAGGTGTAAATGTTTCATTTCTATGTTTGTTGTCATGGTTTTGATAGTTTGTCCAATATAAGTGCTAATATAACTTGGTTTGATTTGTGATTTTTCAATTTATTCATAGATATTGATGTGGAATTGATATACACTTGATTTGATTTGCATTGTTTCAAGTTAATATATGTGGAGCTTGATTTGTGTTACAAGCTAATATGATTGTGGAACTTGAGTTGTTTTACAAGTTGATATGGGTTGGAAACTTGAGTTGTGTTACAAGTTGATGTGATGTGGGGACTTGAGTTGTGTTACAAGTTTGATATAGTTTTTGAAAACTTGAGTTGTGTTACAAGTTGATATGGTTTTCGATGTGATTTTGATTTTGATATCCATGTTTTGATGAGGAAACTGATATTGGACTTGTCTTGTTGTTTGATAGGAGTGATTGGGAGTGGTTCAGTCATGTGAGCGGTTCTCGAGACCATGGGCATTGATACCACGGTTGGCACAAGCTGATCTAGACATTATTGAGAGATGCGGCCTGTTTTCCCTATTAGATATGCCTTAGTTTACTGTGAACCGGGGTTTACTTACAGCACTGGCAGAGAGATGGCACAGTGACACGAATACCTTCCACTTTGCCACAGGGGAGATGATAGTGACCCCAGAGGATTGTTACCGGATCCTGCACATACCTGTAGTAGGTGCACTACTACCTTATGAGCAGTCCGAGGAGGGTGGGATAGAGGCACTTTGCCAGACATTTCACGATGATACAGTGTGTAGATACAAGATTCTGTGGTAGGAGTTTCTGGATTTGGACTATGCGCCTCTTCCATCGGTACTGGTAGGTTTTGTAGGTGGTTTCCTATGTCCTGACTGTCGGTCGAAGGGACTATCTGTGGGATGGGGACTAGTGTTGGAGGAGATGGTGACACAAGGCCGCAGGTTCACATGGGGATCGGCTATGCCAGCTCATTTGTACAGGGACTTGCATGAGGTAGTCTACTTGGGTTATGACAGTTTTTTAGCTGGTGTGACACTTCTACAGGTATGGTGCTGGGAGCACATTCCCGCAGCTAGGTCATTGGTGGATAGAGATAGGCCTGTTGGGCATGCCTATGCATATGTATACAGGGGATTAGTTGTCCAGCAGAAGCTGGGCAAACTTGAGCATTAGAGGAGGGTATTGGATGACATTGATATGGTCGTATGGTGACCGTACATAGGTTGTGAGGTTTGGGCTGAGGATGGGCTAGAGATGCCATATGCCTTCATGACTTGATTTTTGATAGGTCATACCTCGTTTATGATCGAGAGATTTTTGGTTACGAGAGTTTTGCGGTAGTTTGGTCAGCAGCAGGGGATACCACAGGGGACCTATTTGTATGTGCCAGAGGCAGGACATACCAAATTGGGGTCCAGCTATTGACAGTGCAATGGCTGTAGAGGAGTTTGTACAGTTAGCAGGCCAGATATGGGACTATGCCCCAAAGATACTAGATGCTAGGATGACAGATGAGTTTGCCAGATTGTTTGCAGCTCGTGCTGTGGCGAGGATATCAGATCTAGTGGAGATGCGGCCCACTTTTGATGATGATGAGGATAAGGGAGGTGGAGATGGGGATGAGGGAGATGATGGAGGAGGTGGAGGAGGACAATGAGGGAGAGGATACCTGGGGAGGAGAGGAGATCAGGGGAGGAGAGGAGACAGGGGTAGAGATGATGGTGATAGAGGGGTGGAGAGAGCAGTTCGACGAGCTATGATGGATAGAGGGAGAGGAGGACTGGTGATTGGAGCAAGGGGTGAGGAGAGAGTGGCAGAGGTGATAGAAGCAGTGGGAGGGACTGATGAGGTGAGATGGACAACCCAGAGGAGGAGGACTGATGTGCTACTTCCACCAACACCAAGGACAGGTAGAGGGACAGGGGGTACCCCTTCATAGGTACCCCCACGGGTCTGGATTTCGACTCATGTGGAGGATGACCAGATTAGGACCATACAGGTGATAGTGCAACAGTTGTAGGCATAGTTATTCGCGCATCAACATTAGATTACACAGCTGACCACCGAGCATGACACTGAGATAGAGTGGCAAGGTCGAGCAGAGGAGCTCATAGCTAGCATGCAAAGAGCAGCAACAGGTGGTCCGATGAGAGACACCTTGAGAGAGCTGGCTTTGAGAACCCAGGAGGCGGAGTACTACCATCGACATTATGAGGCTCCAGTACCTAGGGAGCTTTGAGTGCAGAGTTTTACGCAGTCGAGATCGAGTCGATCTCGAGAGACTAGATCGCGGTCAGAGAGTAGAGGCATGACAGGGCCATCAAGACATGATCCACCTAGAGATCCAGGGGCTAGGACTTCTGTGGTGAGACCATCTCCTTCAGGAGATAGTCATACTTGAGAGACGATGTCTCCATTTGTATTTTTGATCATTATTTTTGTTGTACGGGGCACAGACATGACAGATATTGTACATTTTGATCATTTTTGATATATATATATGACACCATTTTCTTTGATCATGTGATGTGTTATGGATGCATGCTTTCTATATGCTTGTGCTTATTTTATGATGATGCAATGGTTAGATAGATGTTATGATGAAGTGAAATGCAATGATGTAAATGTATGATGTTTATGAGATGTATCTTGAAAATGAGATGTGTGATTTGATATGCTGTGAGATGTATCTTGAAAATGAGATGTATGATGAAGTGAAATGCAATGATGTAAAGTTATGATGTTTATGAGATGTATCTTGAAAATGAGATGTATGATTTGATATGCTACTAATTGTAAAATGATATGCAACTGATTGTAAAATGATATGCAATTAATTTGTAAAATGAGATGCAGTAATTGTAAAATGAGATGCAACTAATTGTTTTTGGAGCATCCTCATTCTACATTTGTCATCTGATATAACCACATGTTATTTTCTTTTGATATACATATCATCATTGAGAATGGATTGAT